>NC_133649.1:291194366-291494366 GCF_009905375.1 Apium graveolens | reverse complement strand
TTGTCATGTGCAACTTAAGATACTATTATTATTAAAATATGAATTTATGAATATAACTTATAGGCTGTAGTTTGTAGTTACGGCCAAATCATTTTAATAAATGTAATTATTGGTTTATCGTGTCAATTTTGAAAAATAAAAATCAAATTGGTTAACAATAAAAAATGACATTTTATTATTGTTGAAATCATCATACATGATTTAAGATGTTTAGTTTATAACGAAGATAAAATTCACCCATAAAATATGTATTGATGGATGAGATTAGAATATCAACTAATCGATTGGAAAAGTTTACTACTGAAAGCATTAAATGTGTTATTCTAAAGCTGTATTGTCATTTCAAATAAAAAATAAAATATTTTTATGTCGAACTTGAAAATAATATAATATAATCAAATAATTTTTATGAAACTAAAATAACAACTTGAAAAATCGATAAGAACCCTATTAAACTCGGTAAACTCGTCAATTCATTTAAAAACTCGACAAACTCGAACGTGTTAAAACTCGAGAAGTTCGAAAACTCATTAAAAACTCGAGAAACTCGAAATCTCATTAAAAACTAGATAAAATCGAAAACCGGATTTGCTCAAAAACTCGTGAACAGCTCGACCTCGTCTCGTTTATTTTACTAGTCGAGTTCTAACATAATTTTCATACTCTATTATTTTTAGGTTCAATTCGATTCAATAAAAATAGTCTGAACTCGAATTTGATAAGTAAAAAATGACTCACCCAGACTCGAATTTCCAAAGTTTGACCGAGGCTGATTCTGATTTTTGTGATTTAAATTAAAGCTTCTATGTTTTACTGCAAATGTTGCTCCTATCCCTAAATAAAATATTTAGCAACTCTTATTATTATACTATTCTAGTTTAAATTCCATGCAATGCACGGTTCCCGTTAATATTTAAAAAAAATATTAATCGTGTCATGTTATAATTTTTAAAATATTTTTGTAAATATATAATAATTATAAATTTATAATAAAAATAATAGAATAATTTTAGTAGAATAAGTAGACTATGTCTAGTGATTTAACAATTTAGTAGTTTAGTGGATATATAACACTATTTATTTATTTTTTAATAATAGGTTACGTTGTGGTCGTTGTTTAGTAGGATAAGTAGACTATATCTAGTAGTTTAACAATTTAGTAGTTTAGCGGATATATAACAATATTTATTTATTTTCTTTAATAACCAAAATTAGGTAATAACCGTTTAACCAAATTATACCCCATTACGGTTATTATAGTATAGTATAGATAATTATAAATTTATAATATTTTTGTAAATATATAATAATTATAAATTTATAATAAAAATAATAGAATAACTTTAGTAGAATAAGTAGACTATGTCTAGTGGTTTAACAATTTAGTAGTTTAGAGGATTTATAACACTTTTTATTTATTTTTTTAATAATAGGTTACGTTGTGGTCGTAGTTTAGTAGGATAAGTAGACTATATCTAGTACTTTAACAATATAGTAGTTTAACGGATATATAACACTATTTATTTATTTTCTTCAATAACCAAAATTAGAGAATAACAGTTGAACCAAATTATATCTCATTCTGATTATTATAGTATAGTATAGATAGTATAGATATATATAAATTATCTAATGGTATCTCTTGAACATAGAAGTCGCATCTTGCATACTACTGGTTTTTTAAAAAAACTATCATGATATCAAAAATACTCAAATTGTTATGCCCAAAATTTGGTACACGCAATAGTCGGGTCAAAAGTGGGTCAAATAGATAAAGTTAAGACATTCACACCTATAATGGAGGAAGATTGGGGCGAGCCTTCCAGTCTTAGAAAAATAGAGGTGCGCCCTGGCATAGTACAAGTCAGGAATACCTTAAAGGATGGAGGCACGCCCTGAAACTATATGGAATCAAGGATATACTGAATCAGAGGACGCGCTCTGTATCTACATGAGGCGTGCCCTCTAGTTACCTGAAAGAGGGATTTGACTGATTTCTGAAGGTGGTACCCATCCACAAGTATTAGGGCGCGCCCCGAGTAGAGAAAATAGCTTGATGAGGCTTCAACATAGTTACCTGGACGGATTCTTTGGATGATTCAAGAAGGAAGAAGTTTTATATTACAAACCTATTTTGTGCATATATTCTATTGAAGAACTCCATCCTATAATGCAAACACGGAAGGCGGTGTCCGTGGTCAGAGACCTCCAGGGGTATGCCTGGACAGAAGGCCTCCTCCTTTAGTCAGTGAGTGTCCTCGTTGGGGGTGTGGGGTGGATTATAGTGTGTGCTTTGGGAGCTATATCTCTGTAGTCAACAGGTGTCCTTGTTGGGAGACTTTTGGAGTATCATGTACTTTGCACCCAAAAGTTTGGGATCACTTGTCCTGCAATGTGGTAGGGGCTCCTTATCCACGAGACAAGGATGTGTCCAACATTTAGGGGAGACCACGGCTATACCTGCGTCCACAGACTAGAGAAACAGCTGGTAGTGGAGGGTTATCCTCGGCCGGGGAGATGCCTTATCCGTGAAGTCTTGAAACTGTGGACGAACCTTGAGCCTTTGTGGTTGGGCCTCATCGGCGGACATTCCTTAAGTTAGTATAAGACGGTTTCCAGTAGGTTTCCTACTGGGCATCCCGGCCTCGGGATGAGAAGTCTAAACCTATTAAGTTTATTGTTCCCCAAGAACTACGTTAGCTTAATTCCCTATGAATAGAGTTACGTAGGCAAATTGTAAAGGGTCGGAAGCGAGAGCTTTGAGGAGTCACCACCAACCCTAAGTAATCTCAGCCCCCAATTCATCACAATAACCACACTCCGCTCACTTTTCTGGCAAAGAACTACTATCGTAGATCTTGATTTCGGCGACAAACCTCAAACTTTGTTGATACCAAATTCCTCCGTCAACATAAATATATAAGGGAGGCAAGACTGAAAATCAAGATGATATGTAGAACGGACTGATGCACAGTCTCTGCAAATATAAAACAGTAAGCAACAAAATTATCAGGTCTCATTTCTATGAGCCCCAAGGATATACGAAACATTTTAAACAGGATCAGGCCAAAACAGATTTTAACAAGTCTGGCTTCTTTGCTTGACAATTATGCAGAAACCTATTCATACTCCGAACACGCTTGACATTGGTACAAAATTAAAAGCAAATACAAATCTCGTTTAATTCTAGCTGAAGTCAAGTATTAAAATAACACAGAGCTTATTTAGGGCCAAACAAATAATGAAAGACGAAACATTGACAGAGATCATTTGTCTTGGAAGCAAAAGCAATTTAAATGTATATTAAAAACTACGGACTGATCTGCTTCCTAACAATAATCTACTACTGCCAAGAAGAAACTCCTTATATGATTCTAGAAAACGCAATAAACATCATAGATATGTTGTTCTATAGAACTTAATTTGCTGACTTGTGAGTAAACAATAAGTTTAACAAGAATTATAATTATGATAGTATCAAATATACCACACTGGAGGAGAGATGGGATGTATAAATTTCCCGTTGTAAAAAGGTTCGATAGTGCTACTCTCCATGTTAAATATTCCCATATCATGGCCTCCTCCCATGCAGTTGGATAGTTCCCATGTATCATCTGTGAAGTAGATGCAGTTAGGCTTTATATATTCAGAAGATGGTAGCGACAGACATGTAGCTTTGCCAATGAATAACGCCTCATCTCCCAAGTTATTTGTCTGAGTGCAAGTACATGAAGGAGGTCTACTGCAATCATCAGAATATTCCAGTTCCAACTTCCATACTGAAAAATCGGCTGTACGATATTTTACTATGGAGTGATGAGGTGGTTTAAAGTATTTAAGTTTACAGAAGCGCACAACTAACCAAAGACCAGATCCTGATTCAACCAAATACCTTTGGCCAAATCTAGTACTACGTTCGAGTGCACACGAGGCAATTTTTGTTCCCCTAGCCCGTCCTCCATTATTATAATCATCATCGATATCACAAACAAACACATCCCCCTGACTATTGACAGCATAAAATTTTCCGTTATAGTAAGCAATATCTTGAATGGAGAAGAGAATTTCTATGTTAGTCCACACTTTATCTCCCAATCTAGCAAATCCCAAATAATCACCCTCTCCGTAAATGGTCATTACTAATGGATTAGGCGAATACGTGCCACTGCCAGTCACTAGATTTTTATTTGATTGTATTTTAGAAGACATTGCAACTTTGCGAATAAACATGTCAAAGTCTTTCTCAGGTAAGCTGAAATTATGGCGAGGGAAGGCACCTATAGGCGGAAGTTGAATTTGCTTCCTTGATAAGGGATGCAACAAATTAATTTCCAAATCAATCCCTAGAGTTAACAACCATCCTTTATTTGTTCCTAGAATTAGTTTTCCCGAAGCTTCGGGTAACTCTATATTGCATGTTTTCCCAGTAGCAAGACGATATAGACCACGAGTAGTACCTACTGAATTTTTTCGATAATCATACCAATTAAGTTATGGATCAAAGTCACCCAAACCATCACCACCGTCTTCCTCCAAGCCCTCTTCATATTCGTCGTTAAAATCACAACTAAGTGCACCACCTTCGGCGACTTGTTCAGCAAGAAAGAGAATTGGAGACTCGGGAGGCAGCACTGGCTTTTCATCTTCACTCAGCCCTGATAGAACTGATTTCCATGATTTTGATACAGCTGAAAATCTAACTATATCCTCGCAAGAACTTAACTTATTGGCTATAAGTTCCAGTAACTCACTAGGTAGCTCGTCCCAATTTACATGATCATCCATGGTATAATGCACACAACGTAAACCTCAACTTATAGGCTAGCAATGTTTATAACTTACTTGGAAGAATATGGGAATATATAGCTGATGTGATTTATATACATAAAGAATACATGCAAGTTATTAAACCATCCGATTCCGATTAGATGATAGTTTAGGATTTAAGTTTACATCATCCGCTTCGGGTTAGGTTAAAAATTTATCAACCCTTCAAATATTCAGTTTCTTATCCGCTAACTAACAGGGTCGTATAACTTTGAATTAGACGAGACCGGGTTTATAGGTCAAAGACGAACGAATAAAAAGTGGTCCAGCCACTTTTGAATTAATTAACATATAAATTATATCAAAAAAAATAAATTAGCATATCCATTGGCGTAGTTGGGACAGGCTGATTAAACATAAGTATAATGGTGGTATGGGTTTCAAGAATATAAGAGACTTCAACCTCGCCATGTTGGGTAGACAAGGTTGGAGGCTGTTGCAGTTCGAGAACTCTCTAGTGGGGCGTGTTTTTAAAGCAAAATATTTTCCTCATTGCAGTTTTTTGGAAGCTGAGCTGGGTCATAATCCCAGTTATGTCTGGAGAAGCATTTTAGAGGCTCAGACATTGCTAAAGAGAGGAGCAAGATGGAGGATAGGGGATGGTCATAGTATCTCGGTTATGGGTCAACCTTGGCTCTCAGAGGTGCAAAATCCGTTTATCACTACACAGCACATAGCGTTGCAGGGAGCGAAAGTGCACAGTCTATTCAAAACAGATACTAAAGTATGGGACGAGGAAATTATTGAGGACTTATTTGAGGCTCGCGACAGAAAGGCTATATACGACATAGTGTTGTGCAGGAATCAAGAGGTGGATACTCTGTACTGGTTTCCTGAGCATAATGGGCATTATTCAGTTAAGAGTGCGTATAAATTGCTGCAGACTATTCAGGGCAGGTGGGATGTCAATATGGATGCTAATATATGGAGGAGTCTCTGGAGAGCACAAGTACCTGGGAAAGTGAAAGTCTTTTTATGGAGAACTCTGAATGGTTGTTTACCAACGAAATGCAACTTACAAACCCGTAGGGTTCAGACAGATGATGTATGCCCACTTTGTGGAATAGGAAAGGAGACCACAGACCACTGTTTTATTCACTGTATGTTTGCAAAAAATTGTTGGCATATAGTATGCCCTGAAGCCAACTTTGACAGCTCGATGAACATACACACTTGGTTTCTGTACGTAGTGAAACATCTGACTGGAAAAATGGCAATGATCAGTATGGTTTGTTGGAGTATTTGGAAAGCACGGAATGATGAGATTTGGAATAACAGGAAATCGAGAGCAGGCAATGTAGTGTCTAATGCAATTGCATACCTTTCACAGTGGAAAGACGTTCAAAAGATGGGAAATAATAATCTCCCCAGACCAGGTAACTCAACTGGTAGTTTGGAACGTTGGTCTAAACCGGATATTGGATGTGTTAAGGTCAACTGCGACGCCACTATATTCAACAATTCTAATCAGTTTGGTGTGGGTTGGATAGTGAGGGATGAGAGAGGAAAGCTAGTTCATGCAGCTTGTTTGTCATTTCAAGGTAAGCCAGAGGTCCATTTTGCCGAAGCAGTTGGTATGAGGGAGGCGCTAAGCTGGGTCAAATCTGAGTTGGACAACAACAGGGGTAGTAGTGTGCTCAATCTTCAGCATCAAGTTATAGTGGAAACTGATTGCCAAATTGTTGTGAATGCTATGCTTAAGAAGGAGAAAATCTACTCACCCTATGGTGGCATAGTAGATGAGTGTAAGTGCATTCTGGAGTCTTATAACAATATCGACATTGTATTCGTCAAACGATCTGGGAACAAGGCAGCAGATTGGCTAGCTAGATTGTCGAGTTCAAATCCAGGTTGTATTTTTAGAGGGGAGCATGTTCCTCCGGATCTTTTGTGTATTTTGGAAGATGATTTGAAGTAATGGAAATTTAAATTTGCCTCAAAAAAAAAAAATTAACAAAAATATTATAAATTTTTAACATTAACAAAATTATTAACATATTGATCTATTTTTTTTGGTGTAAAATATTCAAATTAATTTAAATGAGAAAACAAAACCGGGAAGGAGAAATCAAATAACAAAAATCGTGCCTGAGATTTCACGTGTCTTGTGCAAAATTTAAAAAAATGTGCTCCAACTCCTAATAATAAAAACAATAACAAATACGTACAATAATAAAATTAATCAAAAATTATATTTTTAACATAAATATATTTAATTTAAATTAAAAAAATATTACAAGTAATAAAATAATTATAAACAAGAAGATAATCACATAAAACCTAATTTATATGCAAACTTATTTACATCTATATATAAATATTAAATAATTAATTAAAATTTTATATTAAAATTTATATTAATATGTAAATATTACTGTAAATTAAAATACACTAATTACCTGAAACCTGTATTATTTAAAAAATAATATAATGTACAAATTGTTTAAGAAAAACTACTATTCCCCTTCTATTTTATTATCAAAACTAATAGTTTCAAGTACTTATCAAAAAAGTTGATATTTTTTATTCTCCTAGTAATTTTTTCCTAAATGTTTTGTAACTTATTTAATATTTAAGATTAAAATATATTTTTTAGAATTTTGCTCATGATAATAATTTATAATTATTTAATATTCACTATTTTCTAACCTTTCTTCTATTTGTTTATTTATTTTATTAGAAAAGAAAGATATACATTATTTTTATTTTTTCAAACAAAGAAAATATATATATATACACTTGCATCTAAATTATTGTGCCCTCAAAAATTTTAGTGTCATCTAACCCTTGGAATACCATTAGGAACCCTTGGAATACCATTAGGCACTGCTATACAAATAACTAGTCTGAGGTGAGGAATGGGGTTGAGACATATTGGGTAAATCTAAAACTAAAACAAGTGAAAGAGAATGAAAGTTTTTACTAATCAAACATCAACAAAGGGATGAGTTCAATTGTTTCCATTTTCTATTTAATTCCTTTATATTATTAACACAAGCGGATTGGATGTCATGTAATCCTCCATCTGTCTCCACATGAGTTCACCTGTCTCTTTGATGCATGAGGATTTTTGTTAAATATGTATGATGAATGAAAGAAGAACAAAGTATGATTACGCTAAGTAATGTGCTTATATGATGACATAGTCACGAACTTATATGATGGCATGTTCCTGCCTCTGAATTGCATAAACACCCGAAACACAATAATACAATAGTAGGTGACAAGATGGAAAACATTGCATGCTCAATCTCAAAGCTGTACAATCACGCAACTTTTAATTATTATCTTATTATAATTAGAATTTACTTTTATTTGTTTTTACGGTTTATTATCATGTATAAACAATTATAAATGTAACTATAAAAATCGCTTATTGAAATTAAAATCATAAAAGTTTTTATTTTATTTTTCTTTTGAATTCCGGAAACTCTTGTCTAGTCAAGGTTTGCCTTGTGAATTAAAGGATAACTCATGTAAAATTACTTGCGAGAATTAGCGATTATTTCTCTTACGCCTTCGTGCTGCATTTGTAGAGACTGTGTTTGTAGAGATTATATATATAGACTGAAGTTGAAACGAAATCAAAAAAATGGCTTAGCCGTTGTTGCTATATATGTAGGTTAAAAAACCGGCACCAATATTAGGTTAGGCTGTGTGATGATTTAAAAGTCTGAGATTCTATGTTTAGGGTCTCAAATATGTGAGTAAAAGATGGGGTTGTTAGAGTATAACACTTGTAATTTCAGCATATGCCTGGGTGTAGCCTGTGAACATCACATGAACAAAAGAATCCATAATTGTGATGCCACCGTTCATATGGCATACTTCAGTTCGACGCTTCTCGGTTCTTCTAGCAATTTGATAGGATCTACTCAGTCATGAAACTTTTATACTCCTACCCAGGGACGG
Source organism: Apium graveolens (assembly GCF_009905375.1). Taxonomy (NCBI): domain Eukaryota; kingdom Viridiplantae; phylum Streptophyta; class Magnoliopsida; order Apiales; family Apiaceae; genus Apium; species Apium graveolens. The sequence continues at coordinate 291,485,627 of NC_133649.1, read as the reverse complement.
GGCAAAAGAATCCGCAAATTGGGCCTTAATTTTTTATTATAAACTAGTTTATAGCTGGTGCTTTATACACGGGTATTTCAAAAATTATTTAATAAAATATATAAATAAATTTATAACTAAAATTGAATAATATAATTCTAAAAAATTAAGTTATTTATATAATACTTTCGTTACATAAGTTATTTTTATGTTATATATTTTATGAGATTATTTCTATAAATAGATTTGTCAAAATTTAAAATTACTTCAAATTTGTATTAAAAACTTATCATAAATAATACAATTCATATTTATAATTGTATTGCAAAGTTTCTATAATTAAAATGGGTCATAATAAATATATGAATCTTTTATAAACCTAAGATGGATACCAAACTAAAAAATGGATAGTCCACTGGGTCAAATTAAAATTAAAAACTATATTCGAGCCAAAATATGGATACCAAACCTTAGGAAAGGGTTATCCAGCAATTTATAATATATAGATTTAAAAAGAGATATATTCCGATAATTAAACTAAACTATCAAAATAAATTGTGAACAAGAAGTATATTCTGACAAAAAGATGTTTTTCTCACATATTTTGTAAAAATGTCATTTAAAACATTTTTGATGTCCACTTCATCCAAAAAATTTACCTTCGATTGTTACCAAATCAAGTCCATTTAACTTTGTTGCGATATCCTTCGTAAATATATCAAAATCAATATTAATATATTCATAATCTTTACTAGCACTAGATTTTCAAAATTACACAAAAGACCCTCATTTCTATCTTTTCCATACTTCCAGGTCATGTCCTTTTTGGTCCGATAAAATTTAATTGGACCATCCATATTCACTCACGGGTTAACCCAAATAAAAGTTTACACTACAATTATACAATTACAACTCGGACTATCCATAGCATCCTCTAAACCCGTTTTAAAAACCAGAAAATATGCTAGGAAATACTACGTGATTTTAGCCCATCTGGTAACTACCGAGATCATGTCCTTAATTACACGATCCATCACTTAATTCAAAATTTTGAATTGCCATATCCTCCGGACGAACATAGAAACACAACATTCAACCAACTTTCTTACTTAACTTAATATGTTTCATCTTCTCTTTTATCTACAACAGTTCGGTGTAGTGATTCTTCCCTATTTACAAGAATTCCTAAAAGTTGTTAGATGGACAAATCAGTCATGTCACCATTCATCATATGTGGTTTCTTTTGTAAACAATAGGTTTGTATTAATAATTTTGCCGTATGCGTGTAAGCGGCCATCTCTTGGACCATTATCTCCATCATCAGTACATAATGGTTTGTCTAAACATGTTTTTCATGTGTTTTTAAATTAACCTTCCTAAACGAGTGATGTACCACTTCAATATTAAATTAATAAATTACTTGGGATAGAGGCTATATATCCATGCGGATATATGAATCGGTGCACAATCCAGATCAAAGTTACTTATGTGCTTTGTAGATTGAAAGCACAATTTTTAATGAAAAGTCGTGTTTAAGGTTATAATGGTTCACAGGGGAATTTGTAACCCAAAATGAGAAATTGCTCAGTAGAGTCATAAAACTGTAAGAGAATCGAACGTGCTTTTTGATAAATCAAAAATGAACGACGCTTACAAGTACACAATGTGCAAGTAAACTCTGAGTATTTTTTTTTTTTAAATGTATCCTAGCTACTACGTACGTGCTTGAAAAAACAAGTACGTGTTTACTGTTTAGTAACATGGAATTAATCCTAGAGTAATTAAGAGAATTATTCATGAGTAGAGAATATAAAAATTATACTACCTCCCTCCCACACATTTCTTTAAAGTTTTTTCAAATATTTGACACGTATTTCAAGACAACTATAAAATATACTTCTGTAATTTATTTTTAAAATTTTCTTTTTTTATAAAAGTTTGAATATTATATTTTTATTTAGAAGAAAAAAATATTAAAAAAAATATGCAATTACATTTAATAAGAGTATTAAAGTGCGTGCTGAGCCCCGTCCCCGTAAAAAATTGAGGGGGACAGAGGGATTAAATCATATGACAATCTTTAGCCAAAGAACAAAAACCCTCGAATTATAACTAACTACCATAATGAGTTAATAATAATGTTAACTTATTTACCTTCAAAAGCACAATATAAATAAGTATGCACCGAAGAAAATCAAAACATGAGAAATTAGTTGACATTAGAGCCGGTCAAACAGACGGTTTGGCTCGGCACGAACGTAATTCGGCTCGTCAATTATTCACCTGACTCGCCTCGTGACGGGCCGATTCGATATTCGACACTATTCGAATATCCCCACGAGTCGAGCACGAGCTACATTTTATGTAACCGGAACCGACCCGAAACCGCTCACCAACACTGTCAGACGAATAAACCACAGGCACACGAATAAACCGGCCCGCCTACTACAGAATCTGGCAGATGATATAACATTAAAAACAAAGCACGTGTGTTTGTGGGTTATGAACACTTAAATAAAGATCCTTACACATGTCATAATCTTTGTAAAACTGTCAAGAAAAAAAAAGATACACAGTTGTCCTTTTGAGTTAATGTTTATTCCTTTATTTTAATACATATTAACTAGTCAGAACTGCATCAACATTCAAAGTTTTGTTACACAGAGCTGCATTCATTCCTATATTAAGAAATTACAAAACTACAACTCTCACACGCCACGCTGTCTATTCAAAGTTACACTTCTGCTGCATTTCTGTGTGTGCATGTCTCTTGTTCTTGTAGTTTTGTGCTGCTTTTTATTTAAGTTTATTGCTTATCTAAGTAAATCCAACAGAACTCCTCATGAGTTCAACAAGTAGCTGTTCTTTTCCGGATTGAACTCCTTCTACCGTTATAGCCACTGTTTTATTCCTTTACTCCGTACATTGTAATGTTAATCAGGACCGGCCCCACGGGCAAGCAACTGCAAGTCTGCAACACAATCTATGGCATGGGGCATGCATGGGGCATGCATGGGACATTCATTGTGAAGGGGCAAATTTTTTGAGAAAAACAATATTAAAAAATGAATTGTGATGACCAAAAATTCTCTACGACCTACGGCCTCTCCTTTCGAGGTACTACAGCATGCGGCTTATGAGGCTCATGTTGGCTGCGAAATCCACGTTCCCTCCTCGTCACCTGTTTTTCCTTAGTTACACCTGAAATTCCGGAAAACAACACACGTGTCTGCTAGTTTATCCTCGTCATCTATCCTAATTCTAGCCAAAGATATGAAATCACCGAAGATGATTCATTAGAGACAGAACAAAACAATACATACACATAGCAAACAAAAAGAATCTTCTGATAATAGCTATGATCGGTCCGATTTTATAAGCGGCATTTCTCTGACCATCAACTTGGATATTAAAAAAAATTGTGCTTCTTAATGTGAAGTGTATTAAGTCGAATCTCTATTCTACTATGTTAAAAGAATAACTAAATAAGATGGTTATGTAATATATCGGAAGGAAATACTAATAAATTTTAATCTTAAAGGTCTAATTAAAGATTTTGCTAGTAAAATGCTAGGAAAATGATTTCTTAAGTCGTGAGTAATTATTTATTTTTTTAGGAACCTTCGAACTTGAATTGTTTCCAAACTATTTTGTTTTTCCACTGTAATGCTAACACATGACCTTGTGACTTGAATTTACTTCTTTTATCGTTTGATTAGATATCATGAGTTGAACTTATTTCGATTGGCTGTTGCTTTCTGGTAACAGTGGACACTCTCAATTATTTAAAATTAATATATATTAATATTAAAAAATATTTATAATATTTTAAAATTAAAATAATAAATATTTAATTAGGATAGCAAAGCATACAAGCCGCATAATTTATAGACCGGGATGGATTCAATAAGTACTTGAATAATTTATATTTGAGCTTAAGTTAAATATTATTGAGCCTGAGTTAAAATATTTTACAAATCAAATTCGAGTAATTTATCGTTGATTTTGACTGGTGCACACCCCAGAAGCAAAGAGAGTGAAGACAAAATGTAAAACAAGGTATGTCTCAAAGATACTCCCTCAATTTTTTAATATATGACGTTTGACTTTCTGACACACATGTTTAGGAGGTTTGACCGTATAATTAAAATAATTTTTTTTGAAATTTTTTTTTTGTGAATAAAAGTTTTGATCTCATATTTTTATTCAAAAAAGGAATTTCTTAATAATAATAATTCTAGCTATGTAGTCAACCCTCCTAAATATATATATATATATATATGTGTCAATAAGTCAAACATCATATATTAAAAAACAGAGGAGTAACAGACAAAATGTGGTATAATTCCCGAGAACACAAGAGACTCAACTACGTTTATTTTTTTGTCTGGGAGACTCGTGACTCATCGCAGTCGTGGCTCTTTTCGTGATACGTGGCAAACAACACAATGCTAAGCTGTCACTTTAATAATCAACCAACCAGACTCTGGTTTATTATTCGGTCACGACAATATTTCATGTATTTTACTAAATGAAATGTTAATCAGTTATCCAATACTAATACTGATCCTGTAATAAGTAATAATTAAGTTTAAATTTTTAAAATTGTCTAAACTATGGCTTCTATCATTACATTAGATTAAGAAAACACAATAATTAAGTAAATATTGACAATGAGAAATATTTTGTACTTGAAACTGGATCTCAAAATGTTACATACATATTTTTGTTGATTAGGATATAATTAAATAAACGGGTTATCTAGTATGTGCTCACGAGCACATACTAAATATTAAAATATATAAATTTGAATTGTTTTGAATGTTATAATTATTATAAATGTAGGTGATTACTATTAAAAAATATTACCCATTCAAAATAAGCTAAAATTTAAAAAATTATATTTATTATATGATCATGAACACACCAGAAAAAATAATAAATACTCCATCCGTCCCTAAAAACGTTTTTTATTTGTGTTGTACACGTTTGTCAATATACACTTTTGATTGTTAATATTTTTAAATTCGTATTAGTATTAAATATAAAAATTTCACTGTATTAAAGTACTGATAAATACGAATCCAACGAGATCACTCATGACTATGTTTGATATTATAGATTAGACGTAAATTAGTAATCAATCACTTACCGTGAACAGTACCAAAAGTCAAATTAGACAACGTTTAACGGGACGGAAGGAGTAAGATAGTAACAATCACATCAATTGTAATAGCCTAAATTGATATAGTCCAAATTGAAAGATTATTCATGTGACCCTTAACATCACTCAACAGTCAACAGTAATAAGAAAAACTATTTTAACACCAAGTTGAAACTATTTCAACAGTAATAAGAAAAACTATTCACCTGTAAAAACATTGATACAGATGCGGGGGTGCTAGTAGTAATGACTGAGGTGAAGTAAATGCCCCGTGGAAAACAATTAGGGGTGTAGTAATTAATACTTTCGGTTTTCAAGTTAATTATTAACGGATAAATTGCAGCACGTAGCTAGCTTCTTCTGATCTGTTTTACCGTTAAGGCCAGCACCCCATTACTTTTTAGTCCAAAACTCACATAAGTCACTTGAACAGAAAAGTCGAACTAAAAAATTAATTTGATGCTATAAAGTTTTAGCTCCTATAAATATAAAAAAGAGATAATTTTAACTACACGGTTAAAATAATTTATAATTTTTGTACAAATTATAGAGGCAATATATTAGCTAAAAGTTTGATATTAATTATTATATAGTTGTAAAGTTGATATTATGTGTTACGTAATATTTTTCTTAGAGACTTACACTTATTCTGTACATTTTGATGGAATGGAATGAGGGGAGAATTGAATGAAATTTGAACTATTATTTGGGTAAAGTTAAGGAAAATGTTTAAAACTTTCATTTCTTCTTCCATTCTATTCCAAACTATTTGAACTAGAATTTTAATCCACATGTTTTGAATGAAATTCCCATTTCATTTATGCATCAATTTTCATACAATACTCGTCATAGAAAATTTAGATTACCTTATATTCATTCATAATTTAACTTATATATACTTTTTTTTCATAAAATTTGTATATAATTTTTAATTTTATTCATTGCTCATTCCATTTTTTCCTCATTCCATTCCCACCAAGTGAACACAACCTAAAAGTACTCCAAAGTACTCCAAAGTAATATAATTTGAAATAAAAAAAAATATTAACACCTTGAAAATGTTATCAGAGGGTTTATATAATACCAAAAATGACTATGGACTAAAGATGCACAGAAGGTCCATCGAGCTGGGTTTTGATCGGATCTTAAAAAGCTCGGGTTTTGACCGGGTCGAGTTTTTCAGGCTTTGACTTTGACCTTCACCGGACCAGATCGGGTCGGGCTTTCCGAAAATGTCAGAGCCCGTTTGGGCCCTCGAGGCGGACCTAACCGGGCTTTTTCTCGGACTAGATCGAATCGGGCCGGGTTTTTTTTCTAATTTAAATCGGATCGAGTATTATTAGAGATTACGAATAATACATATGTTAACAATTAGATCATCGTAAAAATGTATTAGTTTACATGAAATATTTTATGAAAACATTACTTCGTTGAAAATATTTAAATTCGGCAAAAAATAAACATGTTTATAGAATAATATGTTTTATCATAAATTATGATAACAATGATATCCAAATATATATAGTGTACTTATTATATCTTTTTTCATTATTTATGCAACGAAGTATATAAATAATATTATTAATCACAAATATGTAAATATATATGTGTTTTAAGTATTATTTATATTTATAATAAATGTGAATTTATAAATATATAAGAAAATATATTAGAATAATCAGATTATAACTGAGTTTTTTCGGATTTTTAATCGGGACAGGCCAAAACCCGGACTTTTAACCGGGCCGGGCTGAGTTTTGCCTAAAAATATAGGGTCCGTCAAGGCCCAAAACCCGGGCCGGGACCAGGCCGGACTTTGAGCGGGCCGGGTTTTGAGCGGATCGGGTCGAGTCATATTTTCGGGCCCGGAATTTTTGTGCACACCTGGGCTTTTATCAATATTGAGAGGATATAATTTTAGAAAGTATTAATTTAAAGGGATTTGATACCATAATTTTTATCATTATAAAGAAAATACCAATTTAGATAATATTAATTTAAAAGAGTTGTATCGTACATTTTTCCAAAAATATCACATTGTTAATAATTTTATTAGAAATTCTAACAAATTTATATAAAAAAATCACTCATGCTTTCTACATTGATATGATCCGACCATGTATATTCCCTGTCGAGTATGAAATGAAATGAGAGGTGAATGGAGAAGATTCTTCATTAGTGTTTGAAAACATTGATTTCATTTCAAATCCGAGATTTCAATTCTAGAATTTGAAATCCAGGATTTCAATTCCAAATCTTTTGTTTGGATATTCAAGAAATTGTAATTCAAGAAATTGTAATTCAAGAAATTGAATTTCAAAATTTTGTTTTAAATTTTTTCTTAAAACTTAAATTTTTTTTAATTTTCTCGGAAAATTGAAATATTTATTTTATTTTATTTATTTCAAGATAAATTTCCGAAATATAATCCCCAAAAGAAAATTTCGAAAAAACTTCTTGATGAAAAGGTTCCCCGTTAAACATTTCCTAGAAATTTTTTCATTCTAGAAAATTTTCCGAATAAACATTTTCATCCAGAAAAATTTCTCGGAAAAAATTTCCGAAGTTTTCGGGAAAAAATTTACTAAAAAAAATTCCGAAAAAAAATCATGAGAATTGATTTCCGGCAAAAATATTTCCGAGATGTTTCTCGGGAAAAAGTTCTCGAGAAAATTTCGCAAAACAAGTTGCTCGGGAAAAAATTGACGAGAAATATTCTCAAGAAAATTTTTCGAGAAAAATTTTTCGAAAAAATTTTCCGGCATAAAATTCTCGGGAAAATTTTCCGGGAAAATCTTCTCGAAAAAAATTTCCGCGTAAAAAATTATCGGGAAAAAGTTCCTGAGAAAAAATTATAGGGAAACAATTCCCGAAAAAGCAATACCGAGAAATATTCTCGGGAAAATTTTCCGAGAAAAATATCTCGAAAAGAATTCCCGGGAGAAAGATTCCCGATAAAATGTTCTCCGGAAAAACTTCTCGAGAAAAAATTGTCGGGAATATTTTTTGAGAAAAGTTTCTCGAAAAAAAAAATCCGGGAAAAATATTCCCGAAAAAATGTTCTTCGGAAAAAACTCCCGTGAATTTTCTCGGGAAAAAATTGCCGAGAAAAATTTTTCGGGAAAAAATTTCCGAGAAAAAATTCTCGGGAAAAAAATTCCCGAGAAAAAGTTATCGGAAAAAAATTCTCGGAAAAAAATTCCTGGATAAAAGTTTATAAAAAGATTCTCGAGAAATAATTTTCGGAGAAAAGTTTCTCAGAGAAAAGTTTTCTGCAAAAAAAAATATTAAAAGAAATTTCAGTAAAAAAATTTCATCAGAAATGACATGAATTTTGTAAGTATTTCAAATTCAAAATTTTAAACTTATTGTGTAATTGGGTTGTATTTGAACAAAATCCATTTCCAAATTTTTGGTATTTGGCGAACAGCAAATTTGATCAAATTTAGGATTTGGAATGAAATCCATGTATCCAAACGGGACATCGACTAATCTATATATCTATATAAAGGAGGGTCACAGGTGTCTGACGTGTCACTTCTAAAAACTCCTATTTTCATATTGTGCTATCTCCCATCTCCTACTTTTTTCTATCATCATCATTATCATGAATCAAATTAATCATAATCATGATTAATTAATTGATCCATTAATCCATTAATTGATGATTAATAATACATACACCTTCCTGCCTCCCGGAATTAAAAGGTAACGCCGGTTACAACTCTTCATTTACCCGCATTTGCCCGCAGGTCGGTATATAAATGGTGCCGCCATGCCAGTGTTTGGTCTTCACCGGGTTATTTCACGGGACAGGCTTATCACGGAGGTAATGTTCTGATTATTACTTCATGTGTTTTTATTCTTATTGTTGTTTATTTATTTGTGAATCTAATCTAATTTATGATGTTGTTCATTTATCAGTTAATTGATGTTGTTGGTCTAATTTATACTCCTGTTCTCCTTTTTTTTATTAGTATATGTTAATTTGTTTATATATGCTTCTTCATTTTAGAGTGTTTGGTCAAGTGTTGTTATATGTTTAATTTGTGCTGCTTTTCTGTTCATATATAGTTTACATATGCTTTTTCGTTTTTGGGGGTTACCCCTATATGGTGATTATACTTTTTCATTTGTTATAAGCCTAAGTTCGTATATGTTAATTTTTTTTATATGCTTCTTCATTTTTGAGTGCCTGATCAAGTGTTGGTATAGGTTTAATCTTTCCTACTTTTTAGTTCATATATAGTTTGACATAAATTGTTGTCATATGCTTTTTCATTTTTAAGGGTTACCCCTGTATAATCACCATTATATTTTGTCATTTGTTACAAGCCTAATTTTGCGCTTGGTTACTTTATACTTTATTTTGTATGGTTAATGGTTAACATCCTTGTAATTGATAATCTTTGTGGTGACATTAGCTATGCTCTGAACTGATGTGGTTTGATTAATGGTTAATGGTTAACATCCTTGTAATTGATAATCTTAGTGGTGACATTAGCTATGTTCTGAACTGATTTGGTTATGGAGTATGGTGATTAAACTTTGTCATTTGTTATAGGCCTAATTTTGCTCTCGGCTACTTTATACTTTATTTTATATGGTTAATGATTAATTTCATTTCATCCTTGTAATTGATAATCTCTGTGGTAACGTTAGCTATGCTCTCAACTAATGTAGTTATGGAGTTTTCTTACCTTTCCAACATTGAGGGTGATGCGGAGGACTGGTTCATTAGAGTTCGCGTTTGCAGGCTATGGGATGCTGTCAACACAAAGGATAACAGTTTGCTTAGCGTGGATATGATATTAGTCGATGAAAAGGTGTTAAATTCTTTCACTAGCCTCATGTTTTTGATCTGTTATTTGTTACATCAGCTTCCCTTTTGATTATAGGAGAATCTTATGCATGCTGCTATCCGTAAGCATTTGGTGTCTCGGTTCAAGCACCGTGTGAGCGAGGGCCTGGTCTATAGCCTCAGAAATGTGAGGATTGCGGTGAATGCCTTGCAATATAGGCCCCTGGCTAGCAATCAAAAGCTGCTTTTCCTGCCAACAACCGAGATTGTCCAGCTAGACGAGGGTGTTATCAGCATCCCCAGGTTCGGCTTTCAGTTTGTTGATTTGCCCAAGCTTCAAGAACGCGCTGACGACGTGACCACTCTCTCGGGTAAATCTCTTGGAATAAGCTTCTATTTTTGTTTTAGCTCTGGATTGAAGTTAAATTTGCTAAAAAATCAATTAGTTTGGTGTTGTCATGGTTTGAGATAAAAGAGTGGTTATTGACATAAATACCAGAATAACTCCTCTCATACCTGAGTAGTATAAGAACAATATAAAATTATATAGATATTACTTGGTGTGGTTCGATTTAACTGTAATGGAATTAAAACCTTTTGCTTATTGTTATTATTGTGATTTGTTGGTACTTAATCTTAAGGCATGCTATATAAGATCAGATTATTTTGCCTGGTATTTACGCTTGCAATCTTACAAGCCACTTATATAAATGTGGCTTGGTTTGGTTCAATTTAAGTTGGCTATGTTTCATATATACACTGAAATTGAAGTTGATGAACCATTGTTTGCTTATTTTAGCCTTATTCCCTGATATGCAAATAATTGCAGAGGTTTTGTATATTTAATATATATATCCCATCCTTTATTGATTATGTTGGGGTATAATAGACCTTTCCTTATAATATTTATAAATGGTTGTACAGGTGTCATTTAAGCTTCAAAATAGCTAATTGTTTAGCCACTTGATGGCTGATATCATTTGTAAAACCTTTTTTCTTTTAGCTGGCCTTTTCTTAGTTTTCCCAGACATCAATTACCCAAACTTTGAATGGAATTGAAACCTTTTTCTTATTGCAGATATTGTGGGCTGCTTCTATGGTTATGACGAAGTTGCAACCTTTTGCTTATTGTTAATATATTGATTTGTTGGTACTTAATCTTGAGGCATGCTATATAAGATCAAATTATTTTGCCTGGTATTTAGGCTTGCAATATAACAAGCCGCTTATATAAATATTGCTTGGTGTGGTTCAATTTAAGTTGGTCAGTGTTTGGTCAAGTGTTCTTATAGGTTTAATTTGTGATGCTTTTCTGTTTTTCTGTTCATATATAGTTTACATATGCTTTTTCGTTTTTGGGGGTTACCCCTATATGGTGATTATACTTTTTCATTTGTTATAAGCCTAAGTTCGTATATTGTGGGCTGCTTCTGTGGTTATGGCGAAGTTGCAACCTTTTGCTTATTGTTAATATATTGATTTGTTGGTACTTGATCTTAAGGCATGCTATATAAGATCAAATTATTTAGCCTGGTATTTAGGCCTGCAATCTTACAGGCCACTTATATAAATGTTGCTTGGTGTGGTTCAATTTAAGTTGGTTATGTTTCATATATACACTGAAATTGAAGTTGATGAAGCACTGTTTGCTTATTTTAGCCTTATTCCCTGATATACAAATAATTGCAGAGGTTTTGTATATTTAATATATATCTCATCCTTTCTTGATTATCAATTATTGTTGTTGATCTAATTTATACTCCTATTCTCCTTTTTTGTTCGTATATGTTAATTTGTTTATATATGCTTCTTCATTATAGTGTTTGGTCAAGTGTTCTTATAGGTTTAATTTGTGATGCTTTTCTGTTTTTCTGTTCATATATAGTTTCCATATGCTTTTTAGTTTTTGGGGGTTACCCCTATATGGTGATTATACTTTTTCATCTGTTATAAGCCTAAGTTCGAATATGTTAATTTTCCTTCTAATATTTATAAATGGTTGTGCTGGTGTCATTTAAGCTTCAAAATAGCTAATTGTTCAACCACTTGATGGTTGATATCATTTGTAAAACCTTTTTTGTTTTACCCAAACTTTGAATGGCATTGAAACCTTTTTGTTGTTGCAGATATTGTTGGCTGCTTCTGTGGTTATGGTGAAGTTGAGGTTGTCGGGGCTGGCTACAAAAAAAGGGATATTAAAATTTTTACAGATTAGTAAGTGGGAAGTACTGACTGAAATTTTGGTTTGGTTATTTGACAATATATTCATGCTGCTATGTTTAACTCCTTACTATTACATTAGCTCTGTCACTAGCACCGTCACTTTGTGGGGGAAACTGGGCGAGACGTTTGACCCCACACTATATATTGGAGAAAGCGCACCCTACGTTATTGTTGTCTCATCTGTTACAGTGAAGACCTTTCAACGTTAGTGTTATGCTCCTTCGTAGTACAAAAACATCTTCAAGCCGTAAACAATATTTCTTTTTATATTTTATATGACATTTTTAGATAGTTCTGCAGTAACTATAATTACCAACTATGTCATGTAGGTGCTCTCACTTTTGCTACAACTAGCGCTAGCAAAATTTATGCTAACCCGGATGTGGAACATGTCTCTTCTATAAGGGAGAGGTTCTCGGCCTTGCCGCCAAGGGTGGTGGCTATAGAGGGTTCCGCTTCTGCCAAGCTACCTCCCGAAGAAGCGATGTTTGTTAATAGGATGACTGTGGAATCCCTGGTTAGGGCTACATGTGATGGTGAACTGAAGGTTTATTCCAACCCCCTGGTGAGATCCCCCAAAATTTAAAAATTACTTCATTTCTTCTCAAACATTTTTGCCCTTAACATGTGGCAGGTTGGTGTTGTGACCTTGAAGGCAAACATAACTGCCATAAATAATCGCTTTGGATGGTACTATATATCGTGCAAGTCGTGCGTGAAGAGGTGCACTCTTCGGGAAGGGATTTTTGTGTGCAATTCTTGCAAGAAGCCAGTTACCCTCCCTCTGGCCATGTAGGTTGAAATGTGTATTATTAGTCAGTCGGCTAGATTCAAATTTTAGAGTTTTGTTTTGGTTATCGCATATAAAGTATAGGCTGAGCATATAAAGTGGGTGTTATGGTTTACAGTGGCCCATGGTTTGTGAGGGATTTTCTAGGTTAGAGTTTTCGTTTCTATTTGCGAGCAAATGTTAGTTACACATAGTTATCTTGGTACATAATTTTATGCACATGCTAAGAATTGCCAGCATTGAATTTGCTTTTCCTTTCAGGTTTTGCGTTAATCTACAAGTGGAAGATCGCACCGGGACTACAACTGTTGTTCTGCTCAATTCTACTGCCGAGCGTTTGCTTGACACCTCAGCCAACAAACTGATTAATAAAATGCCTGCAGGAGATACTTCTGTGCCCCCGGAGCTGGAAGCCCTTGTGGGTAGGGAATTTGTCTACAAGTTGAAATTGAACAAGTATAATTTGGTTGAAGGGCTGCAGGACTATGGTGTATCAACAATTTTCGTCCCAGTGGATGAGCTAGAGATTGCTTATGAAAAGAATGCTAAAGCACAGGTAGACCATCATGTGCTTACATTCTGCCTTAAACCACCCTGTTATATAATACAGACAATGTGTTTCTTATTGTCCTCTGCTGCAGGCTACACCTGATGTTGTGGGCTCTTCAGCTGGATCTGTTCTGGGAGGCGGCAATGACCGGAAGAGGAAGCTATCCCCTGTTGCGGAAGCTGTTGAAGCTGCACCCGGAGGCAATAATGGTGCCTCTTAGGCCAAGCTCCAGTATACTTGCTGCATCAGCATAACATTAAAATAAGTATTGCTTTAGTTTTTCCAATAAATGGTTGCTCACAGATGTTAAATTTCGCCTTGTAGTGGTATGAACTTTTTATAATCCACAGACGCAGACAATAAAACACAATTGGTTTGCTCATTATTTCTTAATTTGAATTGAAATCAAGCTTGACACTTCCCTGAATATTGTGTGGCCCATTTTTACTTGAATATTTTCACATTTGAAACAAGCCCTACATGGATATAAACTTTCCTTAACATTTATTCAGGTTAGGCTTTCAGAAATCAAATGCATTTAGAACATAATCCTTTATTTAGGGTGTATACCAAGTTCATATCACTTAGGGTGAAATGAATTCTACGAGCCCAAATCAATTCTGGGGGCACCTTGGTAGCCTAGCCGTGTGCCTATTTCTTATTAATGCATAATGCAGTAGCAGATGGTTGCTAATGAAAATAATTATTTTCAGCTGGCTATTTTATTGTTCTACATTCCTATTCTCTCTTATCCGCCGATGCAGTGCTAGGGTGCATCTGCAAGTGTCCGGTTACCATTAACTTGCACTTCAATGGTCTACTTAAATAGTAATCTTCTTATCATATATGCGGGGCTCAAGTTCAAGTCATATGTTTGATAAAAGTCCATAATAAAAGGTAATTTCTTGTGTTTAAGTACGTTACTCTGATTTTACAATTCGTGCAGGCTATGCATTTGTTGTAATGTTTCGCTTAGATATAAAGTTAACTTAATTTAAATAATATCATTTTGGGTTCTTTGAATTACTTGAAGATTTGTGTTGGTTGTGATTATGATTTGTAGTATGAAACTGCGACTGATAATATTAATGAATGTCAGTTAGTGAGCTAGAACTTAATTTGTCATCCCAAGAAAAGTAGGTCGGTGAAGGAGTACGGATATTGGTTATTTACCATATTTAAGTAGGCCGTAATTTGTTTAGCTTTTCTTATATTTAAAATGGACTAAATTGTATCATATTAGGTTCCCATTACAAGTATATGATGATGCCTTTATGTTAAGTAAATATGCTTTTGGAGGATGAATACGGGCTTGTATGATTTGAACTTTAACCCGTGTGATTATTTTTTAGAGGGTTATATATCTTTGCAAATGTTGTGCCTGTTTTCCCACTCAGCTGGAAATGTTCTTATCCTTACCTGAGTTTGTGGAATTATAATATTAGGTTGAGATTTTTCACACCTTTGTACAGATCCAGCATTCTTGTAGCTCAGATGCTCAGGGACACTCGGGAAGTTTCATTAGATAGATATAGACTTGGTGGTTTCAGGAGTTTTTGTGTTGTGAAAGGTGCTTATGAATTTCTAGACAATTTACCATTTCTTCCTTCTTATTTTTCTAAACCTGCAATTTCTGAAGATGTTTTTTATTGTCAAATTTTGACTCTCCAAACAATTTACAGCCTTCAGTTTGCGGCACAAATCAGAATGAGATTACTAAACTGCTGTTCCTGGAGACTTTACAAATCAGAATGACAGTAATGAATTGCTTCATTGTTAGCCTCATATCATATCTCTCAGTATATAGTTACATTTTTATGCTTCTTGTCTGTTTACTTGGATACCATTAAAGTATGGATTTCTTCTTAAGACACTAAGTTGCTGCATTTCTTTGATAAAAATAGGCATGTACAAAAATACAACTGCAAACTAAAACCCCCCAAATAATGCACCAAAAAAAACATACCATTGGTTATTGGCAATAGACTATTTTAAAAACTAAAATATAAATAAATTTGAATCAAGGCTCATATTGTTAGATTCAGATTATGTACAATAAAATGTAAATTTTAAAGTTGAAAAAAATAAGATATTTGAATGGAGGCTCCCTATATATTAGAATCAAATTATTTAAGATGTTAGTAAACTTCATTATTGGAATCACATTATTTAAAATATTGGTGGATAATAAATCTGTGTTGCCCTCTGTCATAGAGCATCTCCAACCATAAATACAGACATATATTCATATTATATTTATACTTAATATTATATATGTGTTAATTTTTTTATTTCATATTTATTAATTTAACTTTATGTAATATTAAGTGCCAACTATGATTTTTTTATTAATCAATTTTATTAATTATTTTAATAAAAATTACATATTTATATAAATACTGAGAAATTTAATTTAATCTAATATAATAAAATGTAATATACTTTAAATATAAAATTTTGTTATACATATAAGTATATGTGTTTTAACAAAATATAAGTGTCTTATTATAATTATATAATTATACATTCGATATTTTTCCATTAAAAAAATATTTTATTTTTACTTGTATATATTTAATATTTTAATTTATTTCCATAGATATAAAATAATTTAAAAATATATATAGCATAATATTTTTGAATATAACTAACTAACAAATTTACTTTAAAAATAAATATTGTTGCCCTTCACCTAGGTCATTTGGTTATATAGTTTTACACCAAGATGCTAAATTAGTTGGGGATGGTATTTTAAACTTAAAAATATGAAGTGCAAAAAATTACATTTACATAGTTTAAGTAACTGTAAGCTGATAGACTCTTCCTCTTCCAAGTTCCAGTGCTCACACATTTGTTGACAAAATATTTTGTGTTCTTAATCCTACATCTTAAGGCGGTAATTGCAATAGGTGGACCTGATGGAGCCTTTCTTCCCGACTAACAATAATTATGGCCCTTTGGGTTCTGTGTACGTGCAGGATACATGTTTCCAGCGCTGGGTATCTTCGCTAGCCCGACATGAAAGAATTCTGAAAATTCGTCATAAACGACATATGCTAGCTGACCCCCACAATAGGAGCGTTCACACTACTTTGCTGAGAAAAAGAATAGCCAAACAAGCAAGAATAAGAAGAAAGGTTGTTATCCTGAGTAGAAAGCATCAGACTAGCCAAGGACTGCATTACTTAACAGCACTACGTATTATGCAAGTGTGCTCGCACCTCCTTTCACAAGTAGAGATCTCGCAGCATCGTACTGACCTAGCACCATTGAATGGTATTGTCCTTACTTTAAGCTATATTCATAAACGGGCACACTTCACTGTTCATTATACCCTGGGAAGACTGTTTCCTGACATCACAATTATAATGTCAACATGCTTGTAACATTGACTGGTTATTGGTATAGACCAGTCATTGCGATGCCCATTTGAGGTGCATGTTATCATATCCTCTGCATCGTGCTATTTTAGGTGTTTAAACATAGGGCCACTAGAGATCACCGGCCTGCAAGGTAACTTGGCCTTCTGTTCTTAGAAATGCATATCCAACTAACTTGCATATATCACGCATTTTTGCTGTTGTTAGTGGCTTATATAGCTCAAATAGCTTTGTATAGTGTAAACACAATCAACGACTTATAATCCAGTTATTTGCATCTTGGCACTCAGTACTTTTTACTCACACAATTTTGCAGCTGGCTCATTAGAGAAATACGCGACAATATCTTCACACATAATTCAAAACTAATCAAAATTAGAAAATTGGGCCACTTTAGATGAACTACGTGTAAAATTAACTTGGCCTTCTTTTACATAAAACATGCATATTAATCATTGGTGAACCTGTTTCAAGCGCAGGACCTTCTCTGCCAATGCATCACACACCGGCCAAACGTCCAACACCAGAATCTTCCCAATCTCTATTAGGTATTTTAATGCACGCTTTGAAGCCTAAGGCTCCAGCTATTTATTTTATATTTAAATGATTCTGCTGGTATTTTTACTTCCAGCACAAAGGGCCAAGCAACCAAGGATTCCATGGCTCACATGCTCGGCCAAGTGTGCCCTAAATGGACCACAATCATCCACTGATGCAGGACCGAGCAACACCCCGACAAATTGGGCCGCAGGTACTGGTTAAACCAGGTTTTTTAGTTACATCAGCCTTTCCGCATCAACCATGCACAACAAGCATATCAGCTTCATTTTTTGTTGTTAAAATGTTGTTCACTTCCTGTATGACTATAGTTGAGCGAGCACTCCCGTCATATTTGGGGGCCCCCAAGCACAAGTGCAAACATTGTGGTGCTGCTCTATGGTATGAAGAGAGGATTAAAAGGAGCAGACACACCTCCAACCCACAATTCACCTTTTGTTGTGAAGAAGGCCGCAGTGAAACTACCACTCTTGAAAGATCCACCCCCCTTCCTCAAACATCTGCTTAGCCACGATTCTGGGCAACAGGGTAGCAATTTCAGACGGAATATACGGCCTTACAATTCCATGTTTGCAGTCGCATCAATGGGAGTCCAGGTTGATAAATTAATTAACAATTCAAGGGGGCCTTATGTGTTTCGTGCTGGTGGGCAGATTTACCACAACACAAGTTCATTACTCCCACCAACAGGTAAAAAACCCCTGTTTGCCCAACTCTACATATATGACACTGATCATGAGATAAGTAATAGAATTAGCACACTGCGAAGTCCAGAGAAAGGTCCAGCTATTGACGAGAATGTTGTCCGAGGATTAACACAAATGTTAGACGATCATAACCCTTTGGTGAGATCATACAGAAAAGCAAGAGACATGTTCGAAGCACAGCCGGAGACCACTTTTCATTTGCGGCTTCCTGAGGCCCGTACCAGGGATGGCAGACAGTACAACATCCCAACAGAATCTGAGGTGGGAGGCTTGATAGTGGGTGAACTCACAGAGAAGATATTCAAGCGCGACGTAATTGTGCGCCACCGTACTAAAGGGGTTACCCACATTGACGAGTTGCACCCAAGCTATATGTCCATGGTATATCCCCTAATTCACCCTTATGGAGAAGATGGTTACAGACTTGGTATACCCTTAGCAGATCGAAGCTCGCAAGCATCAAAAAGACAAGCACTGTCAATGTGCCAGTATTATTGTTTCAGGCTCCAGCAAAGAGCCCATGAGGGTCATACCTTACTTTTGGCAGGGAGGTTATTACAGCAATATATAGTCGACGCTTACATGGCAGTTGAACAAGAGAGATTTAGGTGGATTCGGACCCATCAAACCGAACTCAGGACAGAATTATACTCAGGCTTGATGGATGCGGTACATCGTGGAGACTCAGATAGCTCAACGGTAGGAAAATCTGTGGTCTTGCCGTCATCACACACTGGAGGTCCGCGCTACAGGGCTCAGAATTACCAAGATGCAATGGCAATTTGTCGATGGGTAGGATATCCAGATTTGTTCATTACATTCACGTGTAATCCAAAATGGCCAGAGATAAATGACATGATAAGCTTGATGGGGCAAAAAGATGACCGTAATAGAGTTGATATTGTGTGCCGGGTGTTTGAAATAAAACTACAACAACTCATACACTACATCAAAAAGGAACAACCGTTTGGAAAAGTAATGGCATGTGAGTATGCTTTATTTATGCATTGCCTCCATTTTAAAACAACCGTATTTTAGTCTCAAATCCGATTTATTTTTTTATTCTAATAACTTACCCCACCCTCCCAACATTCTTATAGTATCAAAATGTTTATGCAGGTTTATACACCATCGAGTTCCAAAAAAGGGGTCTACCCCATGCACACATTCTGCTTTTCTTGCACACATCAATGAAGAATCCTTCACCAGAATATATTGACACCATAATAAGTGCAGAGATACCAGATATCAATATCGACCATGATGGTTATAACGCGGTCAAGAAATCTATGCTACACGGGCCGTGTGGTCAGGCCAATGCATCCTCTCCTTGTATGCAACATGGAAGATGCACCAAATTCTTCCCTAAGAAATTTAATGACATCACCGCAATTGGAGAAGATGGTTTCCCCATTTATAGGCGCAGGAATACTGGTATTTCTGTGGAAAAAAAAGGCACCCTCCTGGATAATCGTTATGTTATCCCTTATAACAGAAACTTATTGGTCAAATTTGATGCTCATATTAACATCGAGCTCTGCAACAGTGTAAGATCAATAAAATATTTATTCAAATATATTAACAAAGGACCTGATAGAGCAACTGTAGTGGTTGAGACCACGATCGAAAGGGATGAAATTAAAGCGTACCTTGATTGTAGGTAAGTGTTGTATTTTATACAAAACAGAACATAATTGCCTTTTAAAATTTGCGCTCAGAATATGTGTTCTTTATGATCCAGATGCCATTTCAACTTAAATAATTTTATTCTAGGCTCAATATTAAAGTCTAGGCTTCCCCATCCCTATCTTTATTCTTATTCTAATATTTGTTAAACATGTTTAGGCTTGCATTTTATGCTCTAAGCATGTATTCCGTTGACTTAATTATTAAAAGATTGCACGTTAATAGAGCATGCAATTTAGAGCGTTGCACTTAGAATGTGTACAATGTTCATGTTTTTTTGGTCAGGTTGGGTTTTTAGTAAAAACAATTTTACTGGCTAACCAAAGATATATTTAAGTTTGAGTTATTTGGTCTTTAGAAAATCAACGGTATTATTTCTTTATTAATTAGACATTTTTATATGTTTGCATAACTTTTCTGTCTACCTCTATCAGGTACATATCAGCATGTGAGGCTTGCTGGAGAATTTTCCAATTTAACATCAACTATAGGTACCCATCAGTTGAAAGGCTGCCTTTTCACCTGCCTGATGAGCATACTGTTATATTTGACGAAAATAAATGCATTGAGAATGTGTTGAATATGCCCGGAATAGAGAAAACAAAATTCACCGAGTGGTTAAAAACAAACAAGAGGAATGAGGATGCCCGTGGTCTAACTTATGCAGAATTTCCCCAGCACTGGGTTTGGAATTCCAAGGGAAAATTGTGGACCAGGCGGAAAAAAGGGAAGGCAGTTGGTAGAATCTACTTTGCTCACCCGGCAAGTGGAGAACGCTTCTATATGCGCATGCTCCTTAATTTTGTAAAAGGGAGCACATCATTTGAGTGCATAAGAACAGTAGATGGAGTCACATACCCCACTTTTAAGGCTGCATGTTATGCTTTAGGCTTATTGGATGATGACAAAGAATGGATTGATTTTTAACTGAAGCTGCTGTTTGGGCAACAGGAAATGAGCTGCGCAATCTATTTGTCACCATACTCGTCTTTTGCCAAGTTTCTAACGTGCCAGAACTTTGGAAAACTCATTCGGAGATACTCTCAGAAGACATGCTACACTTACAACGAAAAAGGTTTCATGCCCCTAACCTGCACCTAACAAAAGAACAAACTGAGTCTTATGCATTAGCTGAAATTGAGAGTCTCATGCAGAAATTAGGCAGGAGCCTACGAGACATAGATGGGATGTCGCAACCCGATACATCACTCACACAGGATCTAGCAAATAGATTGTTAAACGAGGAATTGGATTATGATCGAGCTGCTTTGAAGATCTTACATGAGAAATCACTCAATGCTTTAAATTATTTCCAAAAGAGTGCATATGATGCAATTCTTCACTCTGTTGAGCATGATGAAGGAAAACTCTTCTTCGTCAGTGGTCACGGTGGAACTGGGAAAACATTCTTATGGGATACAATCGCTTCTAAACTAAGATCAGAATCGTTGATAGTCCTTCCTGTTGCAACTTCAGGGTTGGCATCATTGTTATTGCCCAATGGTCGGACAGCACACTCCAGATTTCGTATCCCACTAGACATAACAGCTGAATCTACATGTGAGATTAAACATGGTACACAACTGGCCAAACTTCTCCAAAAAACTTCTCTGATTATCTGGGATGAGGCACCAATGACACACAAATATTGTTTTGAAGCTCTAGACAAGACACTAAGAGATTTGCTAAGCACAAGGTATGCTGATAGTCGGACCAAGCCCTTTGGAGGCCTTACAATCGTTTGTGGAGGCGATTTTCGCCAGATTTTACCCGTTATCCCTCAGGGTGAGCGTGCAGATATTATTGATGCCTCATTGAACTCATCTTATCTTTGGCCTCACTTCAAAATTTTTGAGCTAAAACAAAATATGAGGCTCCACAGGGTAGGAGTTGATGAAATACAGGCCGAGAAAATAACATCATTTGATAGATGGCTATTACAAATAGGAGATGGTTCGCTATACGACAATCCAGCACAGGAGATGATAAAAATTCCCCCAGAATTATGCAGGCCAACAAGCAAAAATTCAATGGAGGCGATTGTTGCGGAGGTCTACCCTTCCCTGTTGGAGAATTATAAAGATCCTGCATACCTAAAGGAGCGTGCTATATTAACCCCAAAAAATGAAACAGTTTATGAACTAAATGACTTCCTGATGAACATGATACCGGGAGAAGGGAGAACATATTTAAGCTCAGATAGTGTGTGCAAAGCTAGCATTAAGGCTGATGATGATTTGTTATACCCAACTGAATTTTTGAATAGTTTAAGATTCAGTGGCGTCCCAAACCATGATATACGCCTTCAAGAAGGAACCCCTGTCATGCTGCTCAGAAACTTAAATCAATCTGGGGGTCTCTGTAATGGCACGCGCTTAATAGTAACACGTTTGGGTAAATGGTCTATTCGAGCAGACATCATTTCTGGGACAAAAATTGGCCAAAATGTTACTATCCCGCGTATCATTATGTCACCAAAAGAGTCGAAATGGCCGTTCAAACTTAATAGGCGGCAACTACCAGTAGCACCATGTTTCGCTATGACAATCAATAAAAGCCAGGGTCAGTCTTTAAAACGCGTTGGGTTGTATCTTCCTGGACAGGTATTCACCCATGGACAGGTGTATGTGGCCCTGTCAAGAGTCACCGCAATAGAAGGGCTGGTTATAGTAAATTCTGACAATGAGGTGAAGGACCATTCTCTTATTAAAAACATTGTTTACAAGGAGGTCTTCAACAACGTTCAGCCCACCACACGCGACTAAAGTATAACATCATACCCTTCTACTTCTTTTTTAGATCAAAATATATATAACATCCACACCGAAAATGCACAGATGCATGTATATGTTTGCATATCATAAGTTTGTCACCTTAGTTACTACTTGAATTGTAGTTAAGTTATGCACCTTTTTTCCTACTATATAGCATTCAGATTATTCATAACTCTAATATTGAATAATCAGACCGGCTACTGCTCAGGACTTGCCAGCCCTTGCCAAAACAGGTAGTCGATTATTTAGTGTTGAATCATCTTACCCTGTTCTTATACTCTCCTAAGATATAAATCTTCCACATTCATCATGTTGCACGACCCTCTGGAAATTATCATGGTTGTATTTAAATTCAAAATAACAAGATGAAAACAGGCTTACATGTTGCGAACATTCAGCTCTAATATGAACCCTCACCCTTATTCCCAGGTTCCAGGGCGATCTCAAACAATATTAAACTTTAGTCCAGATGTATATTTACTTTCTCACTACAATCAGACACAAACAGTTTATCATTTTAAGCTTAAGTTCTTTCCTATTGTTCCTTGCCGTATTAATGTAGTAACCTTATCATTTTGAATGTTATACAATCTGTATCTATTATTTGTCCATTGTAATCTCTGATCGTCCTGTCATGTTCAATATCCTTTAAGCCACATCTTCACACTTTGTGTAACTAACATCCTTTTGGATCTATTTATGGACTCAGCTTTTATGTTTATATTTAAAGATATATGGTTGGTTACTTGATATGATTTTTCAATTTATTTGCGTCGTTCAACAAAGTAACTATTTTAGCTAATTTCTCAATAGGAACATGTGCATGTATTTATCTGATAATTAAAGTTTTTTAGCATAAACCTCTGTTGTAGTTGTAGTTCTGAACCTTTTGTGTTGTCTTCTGATAATTATCCTGCTGTGTTTTTTTTGCAAGATGCCAATTGCAAGCCATGAACTTTTCTTTTATCTATATTTGGTAGTTCCAAAGTCTTCACACCATTGTTGTATATCGCTTCTTTGTTTTTCCATTTTCAGGCTCCTTACTGTGTGTTTCAGTTATGTGCTTTTACTATGTAGCTCAACATTTTGTTATTACGTTTCAAAATTGAGCTGTAGCTTATTTAGTTCGATTAATTAGTTGGAGTGTAAATCTGTAGAAGTGGCGTGCCTAATTTGATGATATAATAATTGTTGAAGGAGCTTGCTTTTCAAAACTGGATTATAGTATTGAACATATTTAGATTCGGCGTAGGGTTGTGATGAAGCAAAAATATACTGTTTGATGTGTCTGTTAAAAGTAATATAAAAATGCTGCGTTGTTTAATGAATTTCTTTAATGGTCAGGGCGTAAGACCAATTGCGATGTTGTGTGGTCATGCTGCACCAATAGTCGATCTTGACATATGTTTTCCTGCCACTGTTCCTGGAGAAGAGAAAATAGGAGAATTAAGTAATGTGGCGCTCAACTCTAGCTTGGTTGTTGCCTTCTTTGTAACTTTCTCTGTATGCAAGTACCATTCTTAAAATTTATTTTTCATGTTATCACACTAAAAAATGTGGAGTGATGGTTGGTGTCTCAGAGTTGTGTGTCTAAAACTAACACTCTTGCACTGGTATGTAATTGTCGAATACCGTAATTCTCAAAAGGAAGTAGTACTTCTGTTGTACAATGCTCTTCTGTACCTACATTATATGACTTGATTATGTGATGAATGAAACATTAACACAAACCATCATGACAAACCTTCTTTTACTATGGATGCAGCTCAGGTGCTTCTTCTCCGAACAAAAATAGCTCATTTCATAAGTTAAGTACTTTTACTGAAAATTATTGTTTAGTATGTATCTATGATTAAGTATCTGTTTGTTCATTGCTTAATTTTGTAGATTCATTTATTATTTTTCTTGTCTCCTTTCAAGAAATTAGGCAGCATTGTTAAAATAAATTCATGAAGATTTTAATCCTTATGTGACTGTTCGAAATTGTGGGATGCAGCTGGAAGAAAAGTGTCAAGTCTGTCGTGAATATAGTAACCAACTGACTGATACCTATGCTAAAGGTGTCTCGAATTTGAATAATTCACAAGTTGAGGCAGTGTTGAATGCCCTCTGTAAGGTGAAGTGTGACCATATGCCTTCGGTAGAACTTATCTGGGGTCCCCAGGAACAGGCAAAACAAAAAATGATAAGTTTTATAGGAGAAAGTACATGCCAAGATATGGTTACTCTTACCAACTCTCTTAATTCCTTGGAAAAGTTGTTGTTTCACGACAACATGGTTTCTGATTTATTGGAAAGAGTTTTTCTAGATCAAGAATTGGTCAAATATTCTCCAAAGTCTTGTGTGGATATGTCATTGCTGCGCTGCTTAAGAACCAATGCCCTTTCTGTTGGAAGAAGTCTTTGTCGTTCACTTTTGGGCAATATTGTCTCCCTTAGTTAATATTGAGGAAATGCCAGAACTCTTTGATTTGTCAACTTCTTTAGTAGTAGAGAATTATTATATGCCTTCCGTTTATGTACAGTTGTGATTTGATCCGACAATTAGGACACATTATACTTAACTATCTATGTTATGGAGAAACACATCTATTTTGTGATCCCCTCCACACTTACAGTTTTACCTTGGTTATATGCTCACTTTTTCTTTCTTTATTTGTTCTAATTCTAATGAAACTTATGCATTGGGACATCATTAATTTTGTGGTGTAGTCTCTATGCATATTCCTTTGTTCTCTGTATGACAGATATTAAGATGTTGGCAAGCTAGCAATAATTGCTACAAAAACATGAGTTTTGTGTATCTATTTTTTTGATTAAGATGTTGCCCTCCTTGACTGTGAGTGTTGGAAGATTATGTTTTCCACCAAAGTTGTAATTCATTGTATAATCTAACTTGAACTGATTATGCCATGTTAAAAATGAATTTTTTTTGTGCACCTTGACTTTTTAAATTTGTAGGGTGAAAAAGAATCAGAAAAAAGTTCCACTCTGATTTTAAAGGGGGTGAAAATGTATACATAATAAATTAGTAAATAAACTAAGCTCGAAATATAACCTGCAATTAGCCTTAATATATAATAATAAATTTAAATCGGGGTTAATATTAATTTTTAGTTTCACAAATTAAAGGATGTAGCTCTATGCTAATAATTTTTAAAAAAAATTGTAAAAAATAGTTTTAAGTTCTTCTCAAGAGATACAAGATCTTTTATTGCTCCATTTTCAAAATACTAGAAGGTAAATATTTATCCTGCATTTTATTGAAAATGATCCTACACTCCAATAAAAATAATAGATACATGACAAAATAAATATATTGTAAATTGATATTAATTTTCTTCGAATTCTAAACATACTCAATACATATTATTTTATATATGCTCTTTAAATTTTTATAAATATATTTTAAGAACCGCGCGAAGCGCGGTATTTTTACCTAGTTTCTTAAAAATAACATAAATTATTAGGATCCTAATAATTTAAAATATCACAAGGTATAATAATTTCAACAACAGTCCTTATTTTGATTCCTTGCTATTATTATAATTTTAAATTCAAATCCTATTCACATTTAAAAAAAGAAAGAAAGAAAAGGAAGTGATAAAAGAAATGTGAAAAAGGAGGGAATTGGATATTTATTATTAATATGAATAAGATAAGAAATGGGTACGTATTCCTAAGCAAAAGATGATATTAATCTTGTAAGAGAATCAATAGATAAGACGTTGAAGTTGCTGTTAGTCAGCTCTTTCGGTGAAAATTCTACTTGAACACATTATCTTCGGCTAAGCTAAAAATATGGAAGACAAAAAAAAAGTAGAATGATCCCGCACCAAACCGAGAGAAATGTTAAGGGTACCAAATTGTATCCTAGAGTGGGCACTCTCTTGAATCTCTGCATCATTGCAGATACTCCAGTAGTTGCTATTTTTTTTGAGATGCACTTTAGAACTACTAGGGTTGCTAAAAAATAAAACTACACAAAAGCCGTATATCTAGACTTGTGTAGCAATTCAATCTGGCCTAGAGTTGAGGAACATGTACAAATACAAGATCCTGCACACAGTATTAGGTTCACTTGTACTACACCACGAGCACTGTAAACTACTATATTATAGAACAAATTTGATTCATAATTGAAGTACTATGATTAAAACAAGAGTAAATAGAAGCGACAATTTACTACATTCAATAATAACAGAAATTCAAAATACGATGAATAATAACTACTCCCTCTGTCCCTCCCATTTGTTTACACTTTCCTTTTTGGGATGTCCCATCCAATTGTTTACATTTCAAAACTTTCCAAAAATAGTAAAGTTTTTATAGTTTTTAAATTAACTACATTCACTATTTTCCTCCACTATAACCACTTTATACATATAATATTAATCGGTCCCACTACTTTACTCATTTTTTCAACTTTTCTCCACTACTTCATCATTTTTCTTAAACTCCGCGCCCCACCCAAATGTAAAGAGGGAGTATAATTCAGAATCCTTCTTACCCCATTCTACTTGTTCAAACTTGTCGAGTGATACGAGGCTCTCACTGTGCTTGATAATTGCTGTTTTCTCTGTTATGAGCTGCACAAACTTCTTGACATGTCTCTTTTTGTAGGGGTACTTAAAGACGCATCTGCCATCATGATTTCGAGTAAAAATGTGTTCGATACCCAATATACGGGATTGAATTTTTTCTTCCAAGTCACCCTCAACATCAAACATTTTAGTCCAACACACCTTGCCACAAACATTGTCCAACTTAGAGATACTACTAACTGATCCATCTCCGAGAGGTTTAGAGTACATAGCAAGATAATCTTGAAAATCAAAAACAAGGGACCTTGGTGCCGACCTCAGATAATTGGGAAAAGGGAACAATCTCGAAACACCTCATTGTGCAAATCAAATGCCAATAGATCAGTCCGGCTATGAAAATATAAGAGCAAGTCCAAGAGTGTCCTAAATTCATGTCCTAAACTAGAATTTAAGGCATTTTATTTAAATGAGTGCTCCAACAATATCCTAATGGTGCCATAAAACACTAGGACATGAATCAAATGCCTCATTTTTAAGGCATCACTAGGTATGCCCTATTTAATTTATATCAATAAAAAATTCTTTTCCCTCTTTTTTTACATATCTCTTCTCTCTCATCTATTCTTTCCCTCCAAATATAATTCAAATATAATATTATACTAATAATAAGGCACCATTATAAGGCATATTGTTGGAGTTAATATGCAAAATTCATGTCTTAAATCACCAGGACATTATATTTTATTATATTTATAAGGCATCTAGTAGGACATTGTTGGACTTGCTCTAATACCCCAGATTTAGCATGGACATATTTTCTGAAAATCCGAAAACTTCCTAGTGTTTTACAAACCCGAATCTCTTTCCAAGAATCAGCATTAGCTGAATACAACTCCGCTTCTGGTGCATCGATAACATCAGTTTTTCTTTTTCCTTTAAACCCGATTATAAGAAGCTTGTAGTCATCAGAAACAGAATCAAAACCAAACCCTAGATTAACTTGTCGTGCTGATAATAATTTAGTGGGAGCAGGAAGTAACTTCATCCGTCTTATCGAAGGATTCCATAAATATATAACATTACATTCAGAATTAGATAAATGTATTTATCTAACGTGACTTATACCAGTAACATGTGGTGGCAAGTAGAGCTTAGCAAAGCTAATAGGAGTTCCTAGGATATAAATGTATTTATCACCTTCTTTATAGTTTAATCTATAGACTTCTATTTTCCGGATATTGGCACGGTGAGTTTGAATGAAGTGGGTACTTGATATGATAGATCGCCACGATTTGCAAATTGATTTGAATCGGAGGAGTGGTTCTACTGGTACGAAAGAGAGTATTTCGAAAATAATATCATCGTGGAGATAATCAACATACAAACTGATAGTACATATAGCTCCTGGGAGGACTACTCCTAGGCTTTTAATTTTATACAGCTTCTAGGAGGACTACTCCTAAGCCCCAAACTCCATATAGCTCCTGGGAGGGCTACTCCTAAGCTCCTAACTCCACATAGCTCCTAGGAGAACTACTCCTAGTCTCCTAACTACACGCAGCTCTCGGAAGGACTAGGCTCCTAACTACATACAGCTCTTGGAAGGACTAATCCTAGACTCCTAATTCCATACAGCTCCTGGGAGGACTAGTCCTAGACTCCTAACTCCATACAGCTCCTAGAAGGACTGTCCCCAGACTCCTAACTCCATACAGCTCTTGGGAGGACTAGTCTTGGCCTCCCAACTCAGTCTAGTCCTAACACTACCAGTCCTGACTAGTCCAGTCCCGCGACCCCAACCTTGAGTAATCCCAACACGTGAGACGCTGGCCCAAGCACATGATGGGAGTAACTGTCACACATCAATCATGGGAATAATCAAGGCACGTGTCAGACGATCCTCAAAACATTCCTCGGCCAGTCCCGCACTGACACGTGTAAAGCATCCACTCCCGCCAGGTGTCCTCCGCTCCCAGAACCAATGGCTACGATTCAAAGGTACCAACCCCAAAACCCTATCCTTGGGCTATAAATAGCCCAAGAAGGTGAGATTTTGGGGTTAATCATTCTCACATACTGACATATACACACAGCCATCTCTCATTCCTTACTATCTTCATCTTCCCCAAAAGCGAGTTCTTACTCTCACGCCGGAGGCGCCGCGGGACCAAACCCCCCTTCCGGTATTGTTTTGTAGGAGCCCCACAGCAGCTACACCACCACAGCAGCGAAGGATCCAGGCACGACGATGAAGGAGCAGCTCCGCCACCAGGAGTTATCATTTGGCGCTAGAAGGAGGGGCTCTCCATCCTTGGGTCTCGGTGCCCCTGGATTCATCTTCATCAACAAGCTCTTAAAAGAGTCCATTTATTCAACTTGTAAGAACCCAAGCAACCAACCTCTTCCATAAAAGCGAATGTTGTTTAGTTAAGCCACGTTTGTGTGTGCTATTGTTGGTTTTGATTGTTTTAGAACCTCGATTTTACTCTAGTTTGCATATTGCCTTTGTGTTTACTACCACCTTGTTGAGTAGTCCCAGAAGATTGTTTAAAAGTAGTCCCAGAAAGCCATCTTTTACTACTTGTTGTTCTGGGTAGTTTTTACGATTTTCGAAAAGCAACCATAGATCATTATTGTTAGTTGGAAATTTTTGCTTGTTGTTGTTGGTATATTTGAGAAATGGCAAGACCAGGAAAGAATACTTCTGGGAGACCATCTGCTAGCACTCGGGTCCAGGAGCCAGACCACTCCCAGACCCTTGATCCAGGAGCCGACAGAGAAGCGTTCCAGGAGCAACCATTGCAACACTCACCCAGGATGCCAGAAGCCTTATTGAGCTGAACCAATACAAATACACTAATGTCCCGGTGACTGAAGAGCACATGGCCAACCTTACAAGTGATGAACTGGCAGAAGCAATTCGGCTCTACAGGCAGAAGCAAACTCAACTTCAGGAAGAAGCCGAACTTGAAGAAGAACCGGAGGAGTCCGGGGACTCCCAGCAATCTAAAAGATCTGCCTTTGACCGGATTAGAGCTTAGGGAAAGAAAAACAAAAAGGATCAGGGTAATAAGAAAGAAGCAGAAGCTGCTAAGCAGAGAAGGTTGGAAGAGATGCGGGAGGAAATCAGAAAAGAGAAAGAAGCAAAGCTCGAGCTAAAGAAAAGAAGCCACCACTAGTCCGGATAAGATATTAGTCAGGACTAAAACAACCATATTTACTTAGAATTAATTTTCTAAGTAAAAAAGCCACCACTAGTCCGGACCAGATATTAGTCAGGACTAGAGCAACCATATTTACTTAGAATTAATTTTCTAAGTAAAGAAGCCACCACTAGTCCGAACAAGATATTAGTCAGGACTAGAGCAACCATATTTACTTAGAATTAATTTTCTAAGTATATAAGCCACCACTAGTCCGGACAAGATATTAGTCAGGACTAGAGAAACCATATTTACTTAGAATTAATTTTCTAAGTAAAGAAGCCACCATTAGTCCGAACAAGATATTAGTCAGGATTAGAGCAACCATATTTACTTAGAATTAATTTTCTAAGTAAAGAAGCCACCACTAGCCCGGACAAGATATTAGTCAGGACTAGAGCAATCATATTTACTTAGAATTAATTTTCTAAGTAAAGAAGTCACCACTAGTCCGGACAAGATATTAGTCAGGAATAGAGCAACTATATTTACTTAGAATTAATTTTCTAAGTAAAGAAGCCACCACTACTCCGAACAAGATATTAGTCAGGACTAGAGCAACCATATTTACTTAGAATTAATTTTCTAAGTAAAGAAGCCACCACTAGTCCGGACAAGATATTAGTCAGGACTAGAGCAACCATATTTACTTAGAATTAATTTTTTAAGTAAAGAAGCCACCACTAGTCCGAACAAGATATTAGTCAGGACTAGAGCAACCATATTTACTTAGAATTAATTTTCTAAGTAAATAAGCCACCACTAGTCCGAACAAGATATTAGTCAGGACTAGAGCAACCATATTTACTTAGAATTAATTTTCTAAGTAAAGAAGCAACCACTAGTCCGGACAAGATATTAGTCAGGACTAGAGAAACCATATTTACTTAGAATTAATTTTCTAAGTAAAGAAGCCACCACTAGTCCGGACAAGATATTAGTTAGGACTACGGCAACCATATTTACTCAGAATTAATTTTCTAAGTAAAAAAGCCACCACTAGTCCGGACAAGATATTAGTCAGGACTAGAGCAACCATATTTACTTAGAATTTATTTTCTAAGTAAAGAAGCCACCACTAGTCCGGACAAGATATTAGTCAGGACTAGAGCAATCATATTTACTTAGAATTAATTTTCTAAGTAAAGAAGCCACCACTAGTCCGGACAAGATATTAGTCAGGACTAGAGCAACCATATTTACTTAGAATTAATTTTCTAAGTAAAGAAGCCACCACTAGTCCGGACAAGATATTAGTCAGGACTTGAGCAATCATATTTACTTAGAATTAATTTTTTAAGTAAAGAAGCCACCACTAGTCCGGACAAGATATTAGTCAGGATTAGAGCAACCATATTAACTTAAAATTAATTTTCTAAGTAAAGAAGCCACCACTAGTCCGGACAAGATATTAGTCAGGACTAGAGCAACAATATTTACTTAGAATTAATCTCCTAAGTAAAGAAGCCACCACTAGTCCGAACACAATAGTAGTCAGGACTAGAGCAAACATATTTACTTAGAATTATTTTTCTAAGGCAAAAGCAACCACTAGTCCGGACCAATCTTGAACCTGGACTAGAGCAAACATATTTACTTAGAAAAAATTTTTTAAGGCAAAAAGTAATCCTGGTCTGGGGCCATGCTTGAACCTGGACTAGCACAATGATCTTATACTTAGAAATATTTTTCTAAGGCAAAAAACAATCCTAGTCTGGGGCCATGCTTGAACCCGGACTACCACAATGATCTTATACTTAGAAAAAAAAATTCCAAGGCAAAAAGCAAAACATTTCTCTCCCTCAACCCGGATCGGGGCAATAAACAAGCGCATTTTTCTCAAAGCAGACAAATTTTCTCTACTTAGACTTGGGTTGGTCTCTACATACCCAACCCGGATTGGGGGCAATAAAACAACAAGTTTTCCTCTCAAGCCAGCACAACTCTCCATCTTTGAATCCATATGGGTCTTACATAGTCCAGTAATACCATGGGTCCCGCAACACCCTAATCCAGCAACACCCGGGTCCAACAACAACCAGGTCCAAGGACACCAATGTCGAGGAACGCCCGGGTCCAACAACACACGGGTCCAGCAACAACATCTAGGTCCCGCAACACCCCGGGTCCAGCAACACCCGGGTCCAGCAATATCCCGGGTCCCGCAACACCTAGGTCCCGTAACACCCCGGGACCAGCAACACCCGGGTCCAGCAACACCCAAGTCCAACAACACCCGAGTCCAGCAACAACATCTAGGTCCCGCAACACCTAAGTCCCTCAACACCCCAGGTCCAGCAACACCCGGGTCCAACAATACCCCGATCCAGCAATACCCCGGGTCCCGCAACACCCTAATCCAGCAACACCCGGGTCCAACAACAACCAGGTCCAAGGACACCAATGTCGAGGAACGCCTGGGTCCAGCAACACCCGGGTCCAGCAACACCCGGGTCCAGCAATACCCCGGGTCCCGCAACACCCGAGTCCAGCAACACTCGGGTCCAGCAACACCTGGGTCCAACAACACCCCGGTCCAACAATATCCCAGGTCCCGCAACACCCTCGTCCAGCAACATCCGGGTCCAGCAACACCCAGGTCCAAGGACACCGAGGTCGAGGAACGCCCGGGTCCAGCAATAACACCTAGGTCCAAGAACAACACCTAGGTCCAGCAACACCCGGGTCTAACAACAACATCTAGGTCCCGTAACACCCCGGTCCAGCAATACCCCAGGTCCCGCAACACCCTAGTCCAGCAACATCCGGGTCCAGCAATACCCCGGTCCAAGGACACTGAGGTCGAGGAACGCCCAGGTCCAGCAACAACACCTAGGTCCAAGAACAACACCTAGGTCCAGCAACAACATCTTGGTCCCGCAACACCCCGGTCCGGCAATACCTCGGGTCCCGCAACATCCTAGTCCAGCAACATCCGGGTCTAGCAACGCCCGAGTCCAACACACTTGGACTCGACAACAACTGAAATTCTCCAACACAAGTCCGGGTAGTCTATTGCAACGCAATCCAGACTGGGGGGGAAAGAAAATCACAAAATCTTCTAAGGACAGCCAACTTTAGTCCTGATTTGCTGAACTCAGCGCACTCCGGACTGAGGGCCAAGAAAAATTCAACTCCTGCTAAAGACAACCACCTTAGTCCTGATTCGCAGAACTCAACGCAATCCGGACTGGGGGGCAAGAAAAGCTCAACTCCTGCTAAAGACAACCACCTTAGTCCTGATTCGCTGAACTCATCGCAATCCGGACTGGGGGGCAAGAAGAGCTCAACTCCTGCTAAAGACAACCATCTTAGTCCTGATTTGCTGAACTCATCGCAATCCGGACTGGGGGGCAAGAAAAGCTCAACTCCTGCTAAAGACAACCACCTTAGTCCTGATTCGCTGAACTCATCGCAATGCGGACTGGGGGGCAAGAAAAGCGCAACTCCTGCTAAAGACAACCACCTTAGTCCTGATTCGCAGAACTCAACGCAATCCGGACTGCGGCCAAGAAAAGCTCAACTCCTGCTAAAGACAACCATCTTAGTCCTGATTCGCTGAACTCATCGCAATCCGGACTGGGGGGCAAGAAAAGCTCAACTCCTGCTAAAGACAACCACCTTAGTCCTGATTCGCTGAACTCATCGCAATGCGGACCGGGGGGCAAGAAAAGCGCAACTCCTGCTAAAGACAACCACCTTAGTCCTGATTCGCAGAACTCAACGCAATCCGGACTGCGGCCAAGAAAAGCTCAACTCCTGCTAAAGACAACCACCTTAGTCCTGATTCGCAGAACTTAGCACAATCCGGACGGGGGGCAAGAAAAGCTCAACTCCTGCAAAAGATAACCACCTTAGTCCTGATTTTCCGAACTCATCGCAATCCGGACTGGGGGGCAAGAAAAGCTCAACTCCTGCCAAAGACAACCACCTTAGTCCTGATTCGCCGAACTCATGGCAATCCGTACTGGGGGGCAAGAAAAACTCAACTCCTGCCAAAGACAACCACATTAGTCCTGATTTTCCGAACTCATCGAAATCTGGACTGGGGGCAAGAAAAGTTCAACTCCTGCCAAAGACAACCACCTTAGTCCTGATTTTCCGAACTCATCGAAATCCGGACTGGGGGCAAGAAAAGCTCAACTCCTGCCAAAGACAACCACCTTAGTCCTGATTTGACGAACTCAGCGCAATCCAGACTGGGGGCAAGAAAAGCTCAACTCCTTACAACGCCAACAACCTTAGTCCTGATTCGCCGAACTCAGCACAATCCGGACTGGGAGCAAGAAAAGCTCAACTCCTGACAAGGACAACCACCTTAAGCCTGATTCGCCGAACTCAGCACAATCCGGATTGGGGGCCAAGAAAAGCTCAACTCCTGACAAGGACAACTACCTTAGTCCTGATTTGCCGAACTCAGCGCAATCCGGACTGGGGAGCAAAAAATAAAAGCTCAACTCCTGCCAAAGACAACCACCTCAGTCCTGATACGCCGAACTCACCGTAATCCGGACTTGGGGGGCAAGAAAACCTCAAATTCTTCTAACAAAACAGTCAAAAGCTCATGTTCTATAAAAAAACCCAAATTCACTCCCCCATCCAGAAAATCTGCATAAGGGAGTGGGGGGGCACATGATAGTACATATAGCTCCTGGGAGGACTACTCCTAGGCTTTTAATTCTATACAGCTCCTAGGAGGACTACTCCTAAGCTCCAAACTCCATATAGCTCCTGAGAGAGCTACTCCTAGGCTCCTAACTCCACATAGCTCCTGGGAGGACTACTCCTAGGCTCCTAACTACACGCAGCTCCCGGAAGGACTAGGCTCCCAACTACATACAGCTCCTGGAAGGACTAGTCCTAGACTCCTAATTCCATACAGCTTCTGGGAGGACTAGTCCTAGAATCCTAACTCCATACAGCTCCTAGAAGGACTGGCCCCAGACTCCTAACTCCATACAACTCGTGGGAGGACTAGTCCTGGCCTCCCAACTCAGTCTAGTCCTAACACTACCAATCCTGACTAGTCCAGTCCCGCGACCCCAACCTTGAGTAATCCCAGCACGTGAGACGCTGACCCAAGCACATGATGGGAGTAACTGTCACACATTAATCATGGGAATAATCAAGGCACGTGTCAGAGGATCCTCAAAACATTCCTCGGCCAGTCCCGTACTGACACATGTAAAGCATCCACTCCCGCCAGGTGTCCTCCGCTCCCAGAACCAATGGCTACGATTCAAAGGTACCAACCCCAAAACCCTATCCTTGGGCTATAAATAGCCCAAGAAGGTGAAGATTTGGGGTTAATCATTCTTCCACTCATATACACACACAGCCACCTTACATTCATATTCATCTCTATCTTCCCAAAAAGCTAGTTCTTACTCTCACGCCGGAGGCGCCGCGGGACTCCAACCCCCCTTCCGGTGTTGTTTTGTAGGAACCCAACCACAACTACACCTCTACAGCGGAGAAGGATCCAGGATGTCGTCGAAGGAGCAGCCCCGCCACCAGGAGTTATCACAAACTTGTCTGCGCCACGTTGAAAGGGTGAAACAAAGAAAATGTCGAATTATGAAACGGTGTCAAACTTTCTCAAACCCTAAACGTCCTCAAACCCTAATTAATAGTCTAATTCCTGCCCAAAGCTTCGATATATGGTAAATATGGAAAATGCCTTAGACAGTTAAACCCCAAAAATTATTATAATTTTTTCTTCATTATAAATAAATTATAATCACTTTTCCGATTATGACATGGGATCCCGACTTTCTTTATTATGATATGTGATCACGCGTGCATACATATGTATTCACAATTCAAATTTTGACATTTTTACGTTACCTCATTTTGTAATTCTTTTTGATTTTTTTTTGAATTACTTAACATTACACAGAAAATATTATTTATGTAATTTATGTAGGCATCTGTTCCAAAATAACTTTTTGAGTTTCGTGAAAAATCTTTGATTCCATTATAGAATCTTATCGTAAAATTTTATACTATTAGGAATTCTAATATATTGGCATTTTTGACTTTTTGAGAAAAGTACAAAAAATCGTTAATAAAAATGTAATGACAGGATCCGCTGAATACATATTTCGACGATTAGGTTTTACGATTCAATGAGGTCTGGCGGCGCAACTTGTTGCCTTTATCTCGCACATCTGTAACTTTGATTGCTTGATTTTTTTATATAATGAAATATGTTTATTATCAAAAAAATGAATATAAAATAATAATTAAATTTGAATATTATAAAAAATTTAACATTTAAAATTTGAGAAATAAAATGATTTTAAAATTAATTCTACTGTAAAATATTTTTAAATAAGTGTGATTCTACTGCATATTGCATAACCACTTTGAAATAGTTCATTAAATTTTTATAAATTCGCTTTTTAATTTAATAATTAAAATTTATAATTATATATGATATAAAATCAAATAAATATGTACATTATATAAGTTGGTCATGGTTGTAAAAATCGGAAATCGGTACTAATCCGTAGAGATACCGATTAGAGATTAATTGGTAATTCGGGAATTAATCAAAAAGATTAATCGGAGTGAAAATCAGATATATATTTTATTTTTATTTTATTTAAATAATACAAATAATATAATTAGTAAGACAAGATGACATGTTAGCAAATTGCATAGGTTTGGGCTGAAATAATATGGCACATGGGCTTGTATTCAAGTGGTCCAATTCGTTTGATATTCTATAGCCTAACTATGTACCCATTCAAAATCAAAACCCTCGTCTTCTATCCTGTAAAACTTTCTCCCCGTCGTTTCATCAATTTTCTGCCGCCTTCCACCGCCTTCATCATTTGCTTCATCTTATTCGATCAAAACACCTCATCATTCAAAACTTTATAACATAAACTTCGGATATATGTTTGAAAGCGACCCGATTAAACGATTTTGACCTGATTTCAATCTGAGTTTGACCCGACTTTTCAAAAAACATTTTTTCGGCCGGTTTCGACGAATTCAATCGGTGACCCGCCGATTAACGATTAACCGACCAATTAATCGTCGAAATCGTCGATTTTTATAACACTGATGTTGGTACATATATTGGTTCTCTGCCGAACTCTCGAGTTCTCTCTGTACCCTTTATATTAAAATATTAAAATTGATTCATTAAGTTTGGTCTCGCTTAATTGTGTTATTAGATAAACTAGCATGACAACCCGTGCCACGTACAAGTCATTTTCTAGAGTTTTTTTTGCGTATCATGTATTTATAAAATTCATGATTCTTTTCAAATTGATAGGTATTGTACAACGATTAACGTATATCAAATATAAGTTGATTGTTTATCAATATGTAGAATTTTCATATAAAATATTACGAACGTACACAATGTTTCTAATATAGCTTATTAAGCAAATTATATATTTTCTTATTTGTGTGTTGTAATTAATATTTACTGAATGAATAGAAACAGGGTAGTCACCGTACCTTTAAAATAAAATCATTCAATTCGATAAAGTTTTATGAATATTAGTTGAACTTATAAACACTTTTATAATATTGAACAATACTTTTTTCCTTCATATAGTGTAAAATGGATTGAAGCAAATGGTACAATTTATATGGATTTAACATTTATTCAAATAATTTTAAATATAAAAATAATTAAAAATATTTGTACATTGTTTTACGCAATTAATATTATATACGTAAATTAATATTGCTTATCTAAAATAATTATTTTTAAGAGCTAGTTTTTTTAAAAGTAAAAAATAAAAAACTAAATCGATTTAGTATATCGTCGTAGTTTTAACAACTCGTATCAAATTTGGAATATTTTTAAAATTAGATCAAGTCCCAAAAATGATAATGCACTACCGGTCAAGTTAGTACTCTTGATAGATATAATCAATTTATTTGATTCTATAAAAACCTCAAACATATTAATTTTTATTAGTATAAGATATTAAAAAGATTTCGCCATATTGGTAAGATGTTCTCTGTCGAGTTTATAATTAAATTTACTAAACCTAGAATGTGTCGATCTATCTTCGGCCGAGTCGTGTAGTCAAATTTCAAGTATACTTTTAAAGGTAAGTCAAATTCTTTTTTAAAATTCGAAATAAACAAAAATACAATAACTCCTTATAATTCGAACCTATCTAAATATGTTATACACATATAGATTATTTATATATAAGTGATTACCTTTTCAATATTTTTCTAAAAAAACTTGTATATGTACATTTTTTTATATTTGATTTTTTTTAAAAATATAGGAGACATATTTTTAAACTAAAGAAATGATTAATAAATAAGGTAATGATTTATTTATGTACTATGCTTAACCTTATATCTTAAATTTAATTTTTTAAAGTTAAGTTCAAGTTATGAACTATCTTTGAAGTTCAATAAAAAGTGCCCGCGAATGTTGGCTCTGTTGGTTAAATAGGAGATAATTATCCTCTTGGTCACATGTTCGAATCGCACGGGAGGAGAATTTATGATTATGCCTCATGAACCAGAGCATGTCGCTTAAGTGTGGTTTATCTTGGTTCACGTATTTTGCAGGCTATTGTGTGCGGCTACGAGTTACCTACGATAAAAAAAAGTTAAATAAAATGTTCATGTCATTATTTAACACACTTACATATTATGTGTATGATGAAAAACAGTTGTGATAATATGGTGTAGTGGTATGGGGATGTATAGGTGAATGAGAAGACTCGAGTTCAAATCCCATAAACAACATTTTAAAAGTCTATTAGACCTAATACGCGAGGCCAATGAAAGGAGTCTCGGGAGATGCTAAAGTCAAGTTGGTCAGTCACAACAAAGTGAAAGAAAATGGAGTCACAGGCATATGTCGCATTCATAGTAAATGATTACTTGGCTTTATTAGATGATTATCTGAAATGATTATTATGTGAATTACAGGTATATTTATATGATATTATGAGTTTTACGAGTTAACATGTACCTATACAAGTGTCTTTATAGAATGCGAAATACTAGATTATCGCTTTAGAAATATGTAAATTTTACTAGAGTATATTATATGATGATATATGTTCACTGGGTTGCGACTCATTAAAATCGCTCATGTTTTCAGGTTAAGTTGCATGGTCGGCCAGCTGGATCTTCAGAGTCTCTCCTCAGCATTTGCCCATATATATAATATGGTTGTGTTTTTATTTCCGCTATTAATATTTAATGTTGAGTTATCGTGTTGTATTGTCTGGTTGTTCACCTGATTGGTTAGTTTTGATTGAACTTATTTATATTTGTAGTAGTTGTTCACCTGATCGGTTAGGACATGTTGAACTTGTGTTTCTTTTTAAAAGTTAGATTTGTTGATTTGCTGTTAAATGGATTGGGATGGATTTGGATTGCAGGTGGATAGTCCGATTTACTAATACTACATGCCGAAATTTTCTAAAATTCCTCTGTATCAAAGTCTATATTATATAATAAATTCCAATAGTTGTAAGCATGTTTTGACTGCTAATTGTTATGTGTATAGTGAGAGTTACATTTTTTAAAGTTTTCAGCTTCCGCATTACAAAAGAATTTGAAAAGGTCAATATATACTCTTATTAAAAGAATATTTTTATTCTGGGTTTTATTATTCCTTAAAATGATTTTGAGAAAATGACATGTACACAAGGATATTCGCTTATTCTATCATAAGGGTGTCACATTTTAGTTGGTATCAGAGCAGGGATATGACCTCTAAGGAATGTTGGGATACATATGCATACTAGTATATATAGTTGAATACAACATACATGTGTCTACACAATTATCCATATATATATTTGCATGACAATGATCATTTTGTATAAAGAAGATAAGGAGGAGCAGC
This sequence comes from Apium graveolens, assembly GCF_009905375.1. NCBI lineage: Eukaryota > Viridiplantae > Streptophyta > Magnoliopsida > Apiales > Apiaceae > Apium > Apium graveolens. Next base: position 291,445,415 of record NC_133649.1, on the reverse strand, counting down.
TGGCCAAAGTCATAGTCATATTGTATTACATGTGTCAAGCATTCATTTGCATAACATGACATATATATATAGTGATGAAAGAGAAGGTGCAAAGCTATTCAGTGATTACAATGTGATAATGCATAAAGAATGGAAGATGCATCTTTTACTGGTCCAGAAAATTGAAGTGCTTGAGGTATTTTTTTAATAATTTATCTTTTCTCTTTGAATAGTTATATTGAGATGGTGTGTTAGCCAAAATGCATGTTATAATAAAGTTGGTAATGGTTTTAATATTTTGATGGTTAGCATGTATCTAGCGATAATGACATATAAGTTAGGATTATAATAAGATACAAAACCCTGATTTCTGTATGACGTGGTTAACATATGATTTATTCCCATAACTGTAATCAAATTAGTATATACAAAAGTGGCGACAAGAAATTTTGCCAATGTTTTGGTTGATTGTAATATATTCTTATATATTTTTATGATTGCAATTTTTGCAAAGAGGGCGAATACACATAATTTGTTATCTAGGTACAAGGTTATAGATATGTACTTCTTGATTTTAATAAATTGATGTAGTTTGGGTGTGTAAACAGTATATACTGAGATATAAGTTGGTTGTAGATCGAAAATGTTGAGTACGAAAACAAGAAGTATTTGACAAGAGGCAAGATTGCTAGTATTTGCTTTGGAATCTGGGTAATGAATGTATAAGCTAATATGAGTTTGATATCAGTAACATCGACGTTATAGAATTTAAATAATACAATCAGGATATAATTGGTCATTTGTTTAAAGAGACTGATTGTAGAATGGTAATGGGTGACGATCGTCAAATTATGAAAAATTGATCAGAGTGCATAGGGTTTGTGTGAATTTGATAATAGTCGTGATTGTAATTTTTAAATAAGTAGGTAATGAGCAGTTGTGCAATTGTCTCAAGTTACTTTATAAAATGAAAGGTTACTTGATGTTGAATTTGTTGGTTATGATAATCCAGAGTTGTCAAAAAGGATACGTTCTTAGAATATAGTAGCAGTTGTGAATTGGTTATGCAGAACAAGTTTTGCAGAAGCCGAATGATATGGTCAAACATGTTGTGAAAATGAAGTTTCTCTGATTTTTGAAGTTAATTTCTAAACTGGTACGTGCTATGAACTCATCCGGTCATTAAGAACTAACTTGGTATATTGTTATGGACTACTCTCAACTATCAAAACCAAATAAGAACTGTTATAAACTAACATGGACTTATATAAGATTCCTTGAATTGTTATGAACAAACTTGAACTATTATAAATAGATATGAACAGTATTGGGTGTTACTAGAGCAATGAACTATTTTACCGATATATCTTAAACAGAGGTATTGTCTTATGAATGGATTGTTTTGTTAATTTGGAATTGTTTGCTAACTAAATTATTATGCTGATCGGATGGGATATGAACCAATATGGGTTAAGTTGGAATTTCTTATTCGAGATGGAATATGTTGGTTATTGCATGACCTGAACATGCTATAGAGAATTATTGAAATAAGAATCGTGAAAGACTTTCCCGTGAAAGAGAATGTTATCTGTTATTTAATGCTTTAGGATTGAAATATGTTTCCATGTTAGTATAATACGAAGGTGTCGTTCCGATCCTACACATGTTTTAAAAGGTCCAGGAATAGAGATCTATGAAATACAAGTTATGTAGAAGAACCAGTAGAAATTATAGGTCATAAGATGAAACAAATAAGGAATCGGGAGATGCCACTTGTTAAAATATTGTGGAGGAATCACTCTAGAGAAGAAGCAACTTGGGAAACAGAAGAGAACATGAAATGAGAGTATCCCTACCTATTCAACAATACATGTATCTAAATTTCGTGGATAAAATTTTTATTAGGAGGGGAGAGTTGTCACATCTCGGTCCAAGAAGCACACACGAGCATGCATTTAATATTCAAGAATAAGCCATTTATATTTTATTAAAGACTGCAAATGTTACTTGTTATTGTCAATATTTAGTAGGTAAAATATATGGTTAAATGTGAAGAATATTATATATAAGCACTTGATGATTAGCTGTTATGTGTTAGCTTCATAATTAAGCAATAATGATCTGTATTTTTGTGTTATTAAAATATGAATATTAAATAAATAAATATATGATATGATTCTGCCAGCTATGTGTTGTATTAATATTAATTATGTGTGACTCAGTTGCAGTTGAGAATTATTTATCATATTAATCGCTGAGTCGTATTAATTTATTTCTGTTTTTAAATGTGATTTTTATTGAAGATTTATTTTCATAAATACTGATGTTATCTTTAAAATTATTTTTATGGCTTTATAATCTCAATAATTATTTATAGAAATTTATAAAATTTAGAGAATAATATTTCGTCAATCATTTATCCCCAAGTAATTTTCTGATTGTATTTAGGAGCGGGTCCAAAGTTAAATTCAAAAGTGCTTCAAAAATTATGGAATTTATATTTTACTAGTTTTTAAATATTCCGAGAATTTTAAAATTTGTTTTGGTGATTTTTTCGGGTTATTTTTACCAGCAAATTAGTTCGTTAAATTGCAAAGCGCGGAACAGAAACCAGATTCTCGGGGTACGTATTCATTTGTTTTATACGTGGCTTGTTTTCCTTCGGGTGATGGCCAAAAATACCTTTTTTTTAGAAAATATAACAGGAATACCTGTTTTTGAAAGATATGGCCAAAAATACATTTCTAATACGCATTTCAAAAATGGGTAAGGCTATTACGCATTTGACAAATGAGTATTATTTAAAAAAACAAAAAAAAACAAAAAAAAAAGTAAAATCATGATACGCAATCCTGACATGCGTATCATGCTTTGCAAAGTCATGATACGCATCTCACGAATGCGTATCCAAAATTATTATTTTTTTATTTTTTTTTACACAAGTTACCCATTTCTAAAATGCGTATTAGTAATACCCAATTTTAAAATGCGTATTAGGTAGGTATTTTTGGCCAAACATTTCAAACATTTCAAAAAATGGTATTCTTGTCACAAAGTTTAAAAAATAGGTATTTTTGTCATTTTTTCTTTTCCTTCCTCACTAGAAACGTGGCAGGAGATGGTGGTTTTAAACAAAAAAGAAAAAAAAAGACACGGTTGGGGGAATCTTTATCTCTCTCATCGATGGATTTCTCTCATCTCTGGGCTCTCTTCTCTTTTCTTTGGTCTTATGGTGCTTCCCTAATTCTCCTGTCCTCTCTCCGCCGCTGTGTTTCCAATCCTGTTTTCCGGCCACTTTCAGGTCGCCGTATAATCCTTATTCCGATTGCTTTGATCCGAAACTTGATGCCTTGTTTCAGTTCTTGTCTTTGATATGTATATACACACGCATACGTATAACGACTCGTGTGTTTTTGAATTATATAAATATGTGATTATTACGGAAATTATTAAATAAAATATGTGTATTGGTTTTGACCGCTCTGTGTTGGTTGATTATTATATAGGTGTAATTTATAATATACCCGGTTGTGCGTGTGATTAATTATGGAGTCGTATTGGATCGTTTTCATTGTCAAAAGTGGATTTGGTGCAAATTTATTTGCATAAATATTGGGAATATTTCAAAAATTATTTTTATAATTTTATAATTACAATAATTATTTTTAGGATTTTATAAAATTAAGAAATCAATATTTTATTAATTATTTATCTTTAAATGATTTTCTGAATGCTTTTATTTGTAAAATCCATATTTAATTCAAAATTTTTCAAAAAATATGAAACTCATATTTATTTAAGTTTGGAATATTCTGAGAATTTTAAAATTATTTTGGAAATTTTCGGGATTAATTTCGCGCGCTCGTTGTTTCGCTTCATTGATAAAAGCTGATATAAAGTGCATTTTAAAAATCATTTTAAAATTTCAAAATTTATGTTTTTATTAACTTCGGGATATTTATAATATTTTAAGATTATTTTCATGATTTTCTGAATCTGTTTTAAGTACACCTCGGTTCGTTAAATGAGAAATACGGGTATAAATTACGTTTCAGAAATTATTTTAAAATTACGAAATTTATATTTTTATAAACTCCGAGATACTTATGATATTTTAAAAAAAATATTTTCGTAATTTTCGGGGGCTGTTTTATTCGCACCTCGTTTCGTTAAATTCGAATTGCAGGGCAAAAAGAGACCTTTAAATCTTCGTAATTATCGCAAAAATTACGTGTCTATTTATTTGACATGTGTCCTGAATCACAGATACGTGGCAGCTTCTTAAATTTCAATCGAATTCATCAGAATTATTACAACAAAAACATTTGATTTGGGGTAAAAATCAATCTCTGCTCTCTCTCTAAAATCCTTTCTCTGCTCCCCACTTCTTCTCTCCCCGTTTTCTTCTTCTTGCCTCTTGTGCTCTGGTTGCCGTCGTCTCTGTTATTCCGGCCCGTCGCCGCCGACTTCGGCTTGGTGGTTGTCTTGTAGGGGGTAGTACACGAGGTATGGAGCAAAAATTGAGGCAACCCGTTTTGTTAATTTCTTTTCATAATTTGTCCCTATGGATTTATGAAATTGCAGTCGCGTTCATTCGGGGTCGTCCGGAAGTGAATCAGAGTTGAAACGAATGGAACTCGGTTTCCGAATAATCCTCGTAGGGGGTACACGAGGTTTGGAGCAAAAATTGAGGCGGCCTGTTTTTCGGATATCTTTTCATAATTTCCCCCTATGGATTTATGAAATTGCATTCGCGTTCATTTGGGGTCGTCCGGAAGTGAATCTTAGCTGAAACGAATGAAACTCGGTTGCCGAATAATATAAGATTACCTATCCAAGAACCACCATATGTTTATTCTTGTTTCACTGGACATTCGGCTGTGAGTGTATCTCTTTACTTTCCCTACATCCTGTTTTATACCCCTAGTTTAGAACTTGTCCTATGAAGCGATTGTACCTACGAGGATGGATTCGAGAGCTACAGTAAATGGTGAGCGCTTGAGTTATAAATAGAGGTGAGACGAATTTTAGAAAGGAGATTTAAGTGTTTCAGAGGATAGCTGTTATCAGGTTAAAAGAAGCCCTTAGTGACTAAGCCACCCGTGAATAAGTATGGGATGAACTAGATGAATTTTGAAGGAGTAAGAGAGAAAAGTATAAACCTGGGATTTTGTGGAATTAAATGATGATGATGATAAATGCGATATGTAAAGTAGTAATGTGATGTGATACGAGCAAACTTTGTTCTATGAAATAGACTTATTGACTATTGGATAGCCTATTTTACTTAACTACTGTAATGAGAATGTCGGGAGTATTACCAGTATGGAAGCTTTGATGTGAAGCTACGAATAAGATATCATGCAACGACAATTGAAGTTTTCGTCGATTAAGGAAGGCAAATGGACCCGATAAAGGAGAAAAGGTAGATTGGAGTGAATGAATTTTTATGTAATTATTTCTTTAATATGGTATCTTGTTATAGGTCGGAAGGACAACAACCAACTCATATAGTAAGGACAACCAGGGTTGTGATTTTCCAAACTTTTAAACAAGTTTTCGAAAAAGATTTCCCTTTATAAATTTCTAAAAGCCTTTTCGAATAAAATAATTTTTTTTAAACATTGGTTGTCAAGTTACTACTTGAGTTTCTTGTTTGTTAAAAAAAAATCTGGATTGCCTGGAAGGATACTTACTTCAGACTTAGTATTGCTAATTTTGAGAACGAAGTAACCTATGATTATGAAGAAGTTGATTATTCCTAACAGTAAAGTGCAAGTATTGTTTGATAAAATTTACAACAGAATCAGCGTACGGAGTAACTATACATTCAATTACTAGGACTATCAGAGTTCGAAGAATTCATTGATTTTACAAAAGCCGGAGCGTGATTGTAGAAGATTGGAAAGATTTCCAGACCTCTCTAAAAGCAGAATATTATTAACAAAAGGACCATTATGTCGAATGGTACGTGGTTATTCTAAATTAAAAGAGGAATCTCGAAGTTACCTGGTAGAACCGCCATTATGATCGAATTATTAAAGTATTATACGTGTAAGTGCGATGTTAAAGACGCAAGACTTAACAAGTAAGAATTCATTATAATGCTTGATTTGCGAAGATATTTCAGCGGACTTTCTAAAGTTGTTATATGATGCAATTGTGATATGATCGAATAAACTTGAAAGATGAATATAAGTGAAATGTGGATGGTGACCAATGGTATCGTTCTAGTTTTCAATATTACAGCGTATATTCCTTCTCAATTCCTAAAAATGTATGAACTTCTTTCCTCAAATAAACTCTTTTCTATGATATCGAAAAGAAGGATATTCCATTCCTTTCAAATTTATTTGCTTCCCTCAAGTCTTGATTTCTGATTGGGACAAACAGTGTTATGGTGAGACACTTTGTCGGGATGACGAAGAGTCGGGTGGGACGCCACCTAATCATGTGTTGTATGCCTTATGGTATGAAAGACTGGACATCTTAAGTACCAATGTGGTTGTCTCATTCATATTCAAATCCTTGTTTCTTCTTTCTTTTCAACTCTAATTTTGTTGGATTTTGAATCCTTCTAGTCGTTTCGTTGTACTGTCGTTCTATGGAAGAGGTTTTCAAACAGAAATCAACGTATCCTGAATTAAGCGGACGAAGTTCCATCTACGTCTTATGCATGGGAAGGAAATAAGGGCACCTGGCGAGGATTGCAAAGCACTAGTCTCAGTGAAGAATCCACTAAGAATCAAGGGAATCTACTCCAATAAGAATACGTTTTTTAGAACGAGAATATGTGATTTTCCTGTGAAATATGTTATTCAGAATACGGACGTGATGATATGGATGATCAGGGTGAATACCTTATGCGTTAAAATATTAAAAGATGTGGAAGAAACTTAATTGTTTGTCTCTCAAGGTTTTGTTGATTACATAAATTACCCTGTTGACTTGATAAGATTGTGAATAAAAGACTAGCAAGTCAAGAATGTGTAATGGCTAAATAAGTGGGTACCAATGGGGGAAATTGAATTTTATGGCAATAAGTTGCGAAGAATTGATATTAGGAAAGATGAGAGGATTTGATATTATTCTAAGAAATGGATTAATATTAAAGTGTGATGCCCAGACAGACCGTCGTGATGAAAAGATAGTTCCAAGAACGCCAAATGAGTAGGTGGTGAGGTTTAGAAGATGAAAGAAGGTAGAGAATTTGTTAAGGATGACTTAAGCTAAGAGATTACGGTGACTAAGAGGTAAGTACTATGGTGATTATGAGATAAATAAAATTCAGAAGCAAATAAAATTTGAAAATTTTATAGCAATTAAGGAATTTCAAGATATGTTCCCGATGAGTTATCGATATTCCTCCAGATAAAGAAGTAAAGCTCACGATTGACTTAGCACCTGAAACGAAGCCAGTGACCAGGGCCTTGCACAAAATGGCACCAGTTAGAATGAGGAAGTTAGCAAAGCGGATGCAAGAAATGCTAGAAGAAGAAATAATTAAACCCAGTGTATTCCATGAAGTGCACCAGTACTATTTGTTAATAAGAAAATGGAAGTATGAGATTATGCGTCGACTAAAGCCAGCTCAACAAGTTTACTATTTAGAGTAAGTATCTGTTACCTCGAACTACTGATTTGTTGATCAAACAGAAGAAGCAAAGTATTTTCTAAAATTGATTAAAGATCTGGGTGTTACCAATTAGAGATTGAACTTATGGACATAATCTTTAAGGAATATCTGGATGAGTTGTAATTATGTTACTTAAAGTCAACGGAGGACCGCGAGAAGCATTTAATGACAACCGAGGAATCAGAGAAGGAAGAAGTTGTATGTAAAGTTTGCAAGGTGAAATTTTTGATGATAGAAAGCATAAGTAATCAGTGAGGAGTAGACCAAGGGAGATCCAGTAGAAATTAAAGTTACCATGAATAAAAAAAAAGCCAAAAGTATCAACAAAAGTAAGAAGTTTCACTACGGACCGGTTATTACTAAAAATTTGTGCAAGATTTCTTGAAAAGTTGCAATACCTTTGGCAAAGCTAATCAGGAAAAACAAGAAGTTTATATGAAATGGAGAAGAGTGAAGAAAGTTTTGTGAAGTTAAATGAAAGAATGGCTACAACACTTTCTTTATCACTTTGAAGGTATTAAGGAGATTTGGTAGTTTATAGTGATGCTTCTAATAAGGGAGTAGGATGTGTGTTGATGCAGTATAATAGAGTTATTGTATATGCATCCAGACAACCGAAACCTTATGAGCAGAAGTATCCTACCCATAATTTGGGATTAACAGTAATAATATTCGTTTTGAAAGATTTGGAAAACATGATATGTATGGAGAAAGGTGTAAGATCTATACGGCCCATAAGAGGTTGAAGTATGTATTCACGAGGAAAAGCAAGGATAGAGGAACGCAATAACGGACATAAAAACTATACCGGAAGAATTTTCTATGGAATTTTAGAAGTTGGAATTGGGAGTCAGAGTTTATAATCCAAACAGGAGCAAGGATAAATAGTATGACCTTTCAGTCGAAGTTGTTAAGAGAAAGATAAGGAGATGTCAAAAGAAGATAACGGATCACGATGTTAGCAGTAGTGAAAGGAAATTTATGCGCCCAGGAGAACGATCATGATATCCCCAGGTTCTCTTCCAGCACTTGGAAGTTACAAGTAGAAGAATTAAGAAATGAGATACCACAGGGAATTCATAATATAAAGTATATACTCTATTGAAGTGATGCCAAAATACATGGAAATAAAAAAAAACAACGATAACCAGGTATAAGAAGGATATTTCAAAATGGATTAGAAAGTGTTGGACACGTCAAAGAATTAAGGTGAATTATTGGAGGCTTAATTGATAAGGCAGATCAAGGAGTGGTTTTACCAGAAGTGAATCATAAAGTATACCAGTGAGGTTGTTGAAGAAAAGGAATAAAATTATGACATTGTGTACTGATTATCGGAAGTTTAACAAAACAACGAATAAGAATAAGTGACCCCTACAAAGAATTGATTACTTACGAGACCTAATTCAAGAAGTGTGTTATGTCTCAAGGATTAACTTAACATCTGACCTGAGAAAATATCAGAGATAATGATTAAAGTAAGTTCAGAGCATTGCAAACTCTGATGATATTATGTGAAATGACAAGTGTATCAGGTGGCTATAAGGAATTAAGGAACATGGTGTATAAGGAGTATTTGGATAAGCAAACGGTATTTATTGATAACATCCTCAGCTACTCAAGGAATAAGAGAGTTTGCGTGGGATGCCCAAGAATTTTTCTCCAAAGATCAGAAGAAAAGCAACTATGCGCTGAGTCTTCAAGAATAAAATTTTGACCGAGGTTAACAAAAGATTCTGAATTAATCCATTAACTACTACCTAAACAAAGCTGTATGGTAACAGATGCCTTATGTTGACAGAAAGGATTGGATGTAAATAAGACCACCGAGGAGTTAGTAAACGAATTGGAAAGAGTAAGAGATGTTTAAATATTTGGAAACCAGGTTGAAAACGAGTACCGCCTATCATCTTTGAATAGAAAGTCAAGGTACAAAAGTGATTCAGGAAAGGTAAAATATGTTGAGAGGTGGAGTTTTAAGGAAACACTGGAATGATCATTTATTAGCGATGTTAACTTTGGAATGCCACTTTACCAAGCTTCATGTGAATGCAAGTATAGGTCCCCATTTCTATTAAAATAAAGTGAGAGAAAGAAAGTTGTCAAATTCTAAGTTAGATCAGCACACCAAGAGCGTAATGATATTGATTGAAGCAGCTCGGAGTGGACAAAGGAAGAAGGCGAAATTATATTGAGAAAGAATATGAATATAGAAATAGGACCAGTAGTGTTAGTAAAAGTGTCGTCCTATAAGAAACTGGATAAGTCTAAGTAGAAGGGACAGGTTAAGTCCTAAAATTAGTGAACCATTCGAGGTATGGATAAATACATATAAAGTTGTTCGTGAATGATATGACCGTCACACCAGTGTGTATACCTAAGGTATTTTACTTGTCAATATTAAAGTGATAAGTATTGGGTTTGAATTAAGTAATTGATCAGGAGCCAATGGGGCTCTTGTCCAAGTTGTTCTGCATATAGTGATCAATCCAAATTCTTGATCGTTAAAGGCAAGTCCTTGGAAATGAGTGCATACCTATTCTGAGTACGTTTGAACCCTCGAGTAGAAGGGTCTACTTAGAAATTTGAGTCAGGTATGCTTGACAAGTATCCTCACTTAATTAGTTAGACCAGATTCTGAGGACAGAATCCTTTTAAGGGGGAAATGATATAACGACTCGTGTGTTTTTGAATTATTTAAATATGTGATTATTACGGAAATTATTAAATAAAATATGTGTATTGGTTTTGACCGCTCTGTGTTGGTTGATTATTATCTAGGTGTAATTTATAATATACCGGGTTGTTCGTGTGATTAATTATGGAGTCGTATTGGATCGTTTTCATTGTCAAAAGTGGATTTGGTGCAAATTTATTTGCATAAATATTGGGAATGTTTTAAAAATTATTTTTATAATTTTATAATTACAATAATTATTTTTAGGATTTTATAAAATTAAGAAATCAATATTTTATTAATTATTTATCTTTAAATGATTTTCTGAATGCTTTTATTTGTAAAATCCATATTTAATTCTAAAATTCTTCAAAAATTATGAAACTCATATTTATTTAAGTTTGGAATATTTCGAGAATTTTATAATTATTTTGGAAATTTTCGGGATTAATTTCGCGCGCTCGTTGTTTCGCTTCATTGATAAAAGCGGATATAAAGTGCATTTTAAAAATCATTTTAAAATTTCAAAATTCATGTTTTTATTAACTTAGGGATATTTGTAATATTTTAAGATTATTTTCATGATTTTCTGAATCTGTTTTAAGTGCACCTCGGTTCGTTAAATGAGAAATACGAGTATAAATTGCGTTTCAGAAATTATTTTAAAATTACGAAATTTATTTTTTTATAAACTCCGGGATACTTATGATATTTTAAAAAAATATTTTTGTAATTTTCGGGGGCTGTTTTATTCGCACCTCGTTTCGTTAAATTCGAATGTCAGGGCAAAAAAAGACCTTTAAATCTTCGTAATTATCGCAAAAATTACGTGTCTATTTATTTGACACATGTCCTGAATCACAGATACGTGGCAGCTTCTTAAATTTCAATCGAATTCATCAGAATTATTACAACAAAAAAAATTGATTTGGGGTAAAAATCAATCTCTACTCTCTCTCTAAAATCCTTTCTCTGTTCCCCACTTCTTCTCTACCCGTTTTCTTCTTCTTGCCTCTTGTGCTCTGGTTGCCGTCGTCTCTGTTATTCCGGCCCGTCGCCGCCGACTTCGGCTTGGTGGCTGTCTTGGTGGTTTTGCTGCGTATATATATATATATACACATACTTGTGAGTGTATGTATATGTGATTCGTGGGTTTGAGTTTTGTTGGTTACTGCTGTTATACGTTTCTGCCATCCTTTTCTTCATCTCCGGCCGCCGCCGTGGTTTCTCCGGCGAGGTGGTCGGCGTGCGTGTGACGCATGTGCGTGTGTCCAGTTGTGTTGCTGTTGTGTTAATTGATGCATTTGGTTCGCTGTTTCCATGCACTCGAGGCTGCCATTTTATGAATTTAATTTATTAATTGTTGTAATATTCGTATGAATTCATGTGATTATGCGAATTATGGATTTCGATTATTCCGAATTTTAATCGGCGAAATTCGCGTCGGAAACCCGAAGTAACGGGTACCCGCAAATTTTACCGCCGTCGGCGATGAGCCTCGGCGAGCCGATGGTGGACTGTGATGTTTATTCTGAGTCCTAAAAATTTCAAAATATTAATTTAGTTTGAGAAATAATTATCCGATATTTAGAGTTTGTATTGAGACTTGGATTTTGTGTTGAAACTTAGATTGCGTGTTTAATTGTGATTGGGTTATGAATTTGAGTTGACTGGAGTTGTGATTGTTGTATTGTTGATTGGTTTGACGTCGAATTGTTTCGACGGGTAGTCCGATAAACAAAAGAGACGCTGCCCGATTTCCAGGAAATTTACCTACGAAAATACGGGAGCGTATCCGACGATTATCGGGACGTCGAATGGTTACATAGATATATATGTGTTCTATATAGAACTTGATTGCACGTTGTGATGAAATAATTTGCTAAAATCCATAACCCTGATTTTGTGAAATTACAAGTATACGTATTTTCGGAAAGCAAACACCAAATCGATTTCTCGAGAATGTGAACCCTGACTGTTGGGTGTGTTGTTATATTATAATAATCCATATAATTACGAATCGGGTTTGAATATCATTGGGTAAAAATTAGTATCGAGGATGTGTCAAGCATACCTAGATGTCTAACATAGGGTATTTCGACCCTTTAGGTTATAATCGGGAACCTGAAAGTGAGCGATAGACTAGAGATGACCTAGTACTCAATCGACGAGCTCAGTAGAGTTTCAACCAGAAAGACCTGAGTGTCAAAGTCGAATCCAATGGGATCCAGTAATTGGACGTTAAAGCCTGAGCGACAGAGTCGGCTCAGAGTTGATCAGTAATAGTTATAAAGCCTTCTAAGGCAAGTATTTCTGAACTTTTCTTCAAGATATATTACCAATGTTTTCGAACTGTTTTATAACATATTGCTATCATTAAACATAACTCCTGTTTTATAATGCATATGCTTCAAACTATTTACCCTTAAACCCTGATTCTTTCTTGATCTTGAGCTGTAAGCCTTATTCTTTGCAAACCGTACTTTGTTGATCCTCAAATATCAAATCACACCAATATGATACTACTCCCCAGAGGTATAACTACTGAACACCAAACACTGAAACAAAAATTGTTTGAAAACACAGAAACTTTTATACTGCAACCATTCTTTAAAACCTCAAAGAACTATACCTTGAAAAACCATTATTTGTCTAATACCTGATCTTTTTACAGGTTGAAAACCGTTTCTCGTACATACCTTGATATACCCTTATGACACTCAGGAAACGCATTACGCTTTTGTATAAATGCTTTATCAATGCGGATTATGATCTTGCTTATTGAATTACATCATTTATTACACTGAATTGTTTTAGGATTGGATAGTTTTCTTATATGAACCAGATTCGTGGTCGAATTAGGCCAATGTGTGCCTTGGATCCAGTAATTAGAGCAGTGTTGTGTGCTTTGCTCGGGGTTAGTGCGTGACTGATCAGCAGCCTAACCTTGGTTTTATAACTTAAAATGAATATCCAATTCTAATGATTAGTTAAAAAGAAACTTGATTCATCTGAATCATCTCACTTGATCATTGTTTAATCTCAGTTTTCGTTATTATGACTTGTTGAGCTAGTTAGCTCACTCTTGCAAATCTTTTTATGTATTCTACAGTTAAAAAGGAATACGGTTGATAGCGAGGTTTCCCAGTTCAATGTACGAGCTAGGATTCCAGATTGAGTTGGATCGAGCTAGCAGAAGCTTATGGAGGTAGTGAGATAGTAAGATTGTAAGAATAATTTTATTATCAGTTGTAAGTTAAGTTAGTTGGGATTTGGTACGTTGTAATAAAAATTAAGGTTGTGGCTTGTTTTCATACTTAAACCTGTTGCGATCCATGGTTACATAGAGCAGGGTCATTGCAATTAATATTTCATATACAGGTTGATATATTATGTTTGTGTTGTGGACCCCAAACTTCTGACCCGGGTTTGGAGAGCGCCACAATACACGTGTATATTCAGTCGAGGATATTGTTGTGCTACTGTGATTATTAATTCGAAGCTTGTTTTGATAAGGTGATCCTTTATCTATGATTTTAAATTCATTCTTGAACTTTCTTTTGAGTTCTTAATGTTGCAATTATAAATACTTAAGCACGCTTACAACCTGTTTGAGTAATTGTTTCAAAGAAGCATGATTCTTAATTAGTTTTTATTAGTGTAATTAGTTAGTAAGTATGGGTATGAGATGTATATATACCCTCAGTTAGTGAACCTTGGTTAATATTCATAAGTGCACAACTTCTGATCTCGTTATGATTACGGCTTAAATAAGAAGTGGATGTGATTATGGTTGATTTAGAGTTGCATATAATGAACAAAAGTGTAAATTTTGAAGACCAGTAAATTTTCCCTGTTCCGTTTTGGCTGTTCTGGAACCGTTAGTTGCAGCTCTGGTCAATACAATTAGGATAAAATTATTCTATTTTGTTTCTAGTATATTTAGGCGCTGACCTTGCATCGTTTGAGTATGCGAGTAAAAAGGTATCGCAATTTAGTAGAGGTAGCGCAACACATAATTTTATGTGTGTCGTTGCAAGTTTGGGAAATTATTTCATTTAGTTACATAATTGATTTTGATTTGATATATTTACGAGGGATTGAACTTGTATCTAAGATCAATTCTGGAAAGTTTCATGTTAAAAATATTATTTTTCATTTTATTAAAATTGTTTTACTATGATGAGCGCAATAGACTCTTTGGTTTTCAGCTTTGGTGTTCAGTTTTGGGATTCAGTTTTGAGAGACTTAAACATCTAATTTCTTGTTGGTTAAAGAATAAGAATTGTAAGTTTATGTTTAAAGTATACATATGTAAAAGACTGCGATCACCAAATGTGTAGAATTCGAGATAGAGAAAATTATTTAAGGTCTGTCACTGCTATTCCTAATCAGCCCAGAAAGTCCAACTTCGAACATATGTCATAAATAGTAATTTTCATGTTATACTGTGAATTTTGGACATGATTTAGAATTATATATCTAGTTTACTCAGGAAAAGAAATTCAGTAAATTGAATAAACTCATCTGGAGTTATTGGCTCTGGAACGGGGCTGGGCGGAACTGATAATATCAAGAATAAACTGTTTTGAATGATTTAGTTTGTAAATTCATCCGGACTGATTTAAAAATGTTGTAGAAGTAGGTATTTGGTCTGAATAAACTAGTACATGGGTAGGGAATATGAATAAAGTTTAAGACTAGAAGAAGTTAAATAAGTGTTGTTTAAAAGTTTTTGTCTATAATCTCGAAATCAAGATGTGTTGATGTAAGTTAACTATCCAGTAAATAGATTTTGATTAAGTTAGTCAATAAACATAGTTGGAATGCATATAATATTTGCATTTGGTTCATGAATATAGATTGTGAAGCAATGTGTATGATTAATTATAGGATCTCAAAGGTTTAGCAAGATTCGAGACGAGTAAACATCTGTAGTAATAATCATGTAAACATCAATAAAAGTATTGCAGAGGCCAAGGTGAGTATAAATTTGAGATCTTTCCTACATATATGTGCTAAATTATATATTTCTCTTAATCTATAGATTTGAGATGATCACTTGGAAATGGTTATATGTAGTTAACAAGTTTTTGTGTACAAAGGTTAATATGCTATATGACCTCGATCGTTATCGGCATATTATAGTATGTAAATTATATGGAATCGATCGTTATCGGGAATCATATGTGATTAGATGATAGATGACATGAATTTCAGATCATCGGATACATGTATGTGAATTGATAGTTGATATGTAATATACATGTCATGCATTTGTATACCGACTAAATAAAAGAGTTGTGATTGCCACTATTTTAATATCAAAAATGAGAATTAATGGCCTAGCTAGCCATCAACGTGAAAACAAGGGAAAGTCCTTCGAGACTATAAACAAGAAAACACCGAGACCAAGATCCTAAAAGTCTATAGACCTAATACGTGAGGTCATCGAATGATGAACCAAGATCCTAAAAGTCTATAGACCTAATACGTAAGGTCATCGAGAATGTGTATTAAAGGAAAAGTCTTGGACCAAGATCCTAAAAGTCTATAAACCTAATACATGAGGCCATCATGTGATGGACCAAGATCCTAAAAGTCTATTAGACCTAATACGTGAGGCCAAGGAAAGGAGTCCCGGGAGATGCTAAAGTCAAGTTGATCAGTCACAACAAAGTGAAATAAAATGGAGTCACAGACATATGTCACATTCATAGTAAATGATTACTTGGTTTTATTAGATGATTATCTGAAATAATTATAATGTGAATTACAGGTATATTTATATGATATTATGAGTTTTACGAGTTAACATGTACCTATACAAGTGTCTTTATAGAATGCGAAATACTAGATTATCGCTTTAGAAATATGTAAATTTTACTAGAGTATATTATATGATAGATTATACCATGTTGGTGTATTATATAAATAAAGATTAAAGAGTGGATGGCTATCCTCTTGGTCACATGTTCGAATCGCATGGGAGGAGAATTTATGATTATGCCTCCTGACCTGAACCAGAACATTTCGCTTAAATGCGGTTTATCTTGATTCATGTGGTTTGCAGGTAATTGCGTGAGCCCGTGAGATTTACCCAGTGCGCACCTGAAGGGTAGTGGCTGCGGGTTACCTACGATAAAAAAGAAGAAGATTATAATGGGCTTTAACAAAAAAAAGGCAAAATCCAAAATAATAAAAAAGTTTTTCCAGTGACAGCTAGATGCCTAGAATGTGCTAATTTTCTGCAGAATTGTTCTACTACGCAAATATTCTATCCTGGCCAGACTGGACTCGTCTCATTCCTATTGATTCCTTTTGGGGAAAAAAGCATTTTTGGACTGGGTTCTTGATTCACATTGCCATATATGCTCGTGGTCTTTAATAAATGGGGTATATTTGGTTTATCATTTATTAGGGTTTATTACGGGTGTTCACGGATTGGTTTGGTCCGGATTCTTATTTTTTTCGAACCAAAAACGGTTTTTTAAAAATCAAACCAACCCAGACAATTAAACGCTGATAACTAACCAAATCATACCATAAAATAACGGATTGGTTCGATTTTGAACCACGATTTGAGCTTAATCATTTACTTTTATTTCATTTTTGTTAAACTTACAAGGAAATAGTTATTTAAGTAAATGTAATATACAATTTATCATATATTAGTATTATATATTACATAGAAGTACTATGATATATATATATATAAATATTTAGTTTACATATGACCTTCATATACTTTATTTTAATTTAAATAATACTAAATATATGAATTAGAGTATAGCTGCAACATATTAACTGAAGTTTTTAATTAAAAAGTAATTTAATATTTTTACTATAATATACACCCACATAAACAAAACTATAATTTATAATCTTAACGTGTAGGTATATAGTAGAATTTTTATATATTATAATATAACCATTCGGTTTGGTCTAAACGGTTTTAATTTATTGAAAACCGTAACAAACCATTTATGCGTGAATGATCCGGTTAACCGAACCATTGAAAACGGTTTTAACAATTTCGGTTTTTTTTTATTCGGATTGCTGCGGTCCGGTCCGGATTCACGGTTTGACGGATTTTTTGAACACCCAAATCCTGTATGCCTGTGTCCCTATGCAAAAAACCGCAATGTGAACATGTCATTCAGTCATTGTCGTGGTATTTGAGCTTGGACAGGTTTAGGGAAAGGATAAGTATCTATTTGCAGAGGCTCGACGACAAACACACAATAAATTATCATATTCAACTAATTTACTTTACCTCGTAAATTTGTCAAGGAAAAAAAAATATCTCGTTACAAAAGCTTAATCATAACAGTACCTACCTTCTTTCTCAATATTGTAAAGTGGGTACTTAGAATTTCAGTTCTTCCTGCATTCTCATGGCACTCCCAACATCTCTCTTCTCATCCATTATTCTTTACATTTCATTTCATCATGCAAGATGAAGCAAACTTCGAAAAAAGGGACACAAAGCATTTTGTTGTCTTTGATATCATGAAACATGGCTCAGTGCTGAAAAGGATAGAAATAGAAGAACATGATCATTCAAATGATGGGAGGCATGGTTCTTCACCATGCTTTAACTTTCAACCCAAACCCTGCATGTGAGGAGGGTCGGTTCTAACATTTTGGAATCTCTGTGTCTGCATGTAGTACATTTCTGGACAATTGAACACACAATAATGTCGACCCTAGAAATCCCTGACCACATTCCCACATGGTTCTGAGCCCCACCCTCCGCAGAAGCATAGATGTTCCAAAACTTCTGTAGAATAAACCGGGCTTCCAACATTTGAAAGCCAAGTTATAATTTACCAGTACAAATTTAAAACCATACATGCATAAGTTGCAACACCGCCTTTAATAGGTTCAAAGCGCAAAACCATACATGCTCTGGACTGCTAATGCACCAGAGAAAGGAAATTATCCTCCAAATCAAAGTCTCAATACCAAAAGCAGAAGTTCTAGAACCAGAAATAACAATTGAAGTATTCTATGCGCCTAGTGGCCCTAGTCAGGCAAAAGCAAAAAAAAAATAGAAGAGAAAATCGAGCAGTACAACACAATGCACAACATTAATATAAAAGAAAACATCTAAACAAGTCAAATATACTTAAACACTGGAAACAAAGTACAAATAGCAAGGCTAAATAATTCAATCTGCACCAAGTCACGAAACTATACTTGGTATATCTCCTATTAGACAAGACTCGCACATTCATGACCGGTGCTTGCATTATTATTTTTTTTGCAAGGATCTTAAACAAAATTTATAACATCCAGAATAGGAATGTCCCTTTTTCTAGTTTAAAACTGTAAGATTACAGAATACAAACACAATAACAAGTTATTGCTGCATCCCGACCCAGGCACCCACCCACCAAACTTATCTTTTTTATTTTTTTTCCCTTTTTAGGTGAAAATATACACAACAAAAAGGCCTGCTGCTTTTAGTCAATTCTTCTGGTGAAAATACTTGGAACACATTGTCTGCAGCTTGAGCTAAAAGTAGAGAAGAAAATAAAAGTAGAATTATCTGGCGGTGTCCATCAAAATAAAAAGCCAAAACTCCTTTTACGACACATCTACATTGACCTGATGGCAAGTGAGGATTACAACAGCTGGATGATGGATTGAGATCATAAAAAGTAATCAGGAGTTTTGCGAGTGGTGTCAGGCTCAATCTGTCGAGGTGCTGGATCAAACTGAAGGAAATTTTGGTCCATGTTCTCTCCAATTTCTAGAATTGCTGCCATATTTCCACATCGGTAACAATAATTTGGAGCACTAAATACCGTCACCACATTCTTGTCCTGAAGTACATGTAAAATATATGAAAACCAAGCACATTTACAAAAAAGGATGAAGGACTTGAAAAAGCTTCATTCAGGTTTACAAACCTGACACCAGTTAAACCCTTCCATAACAAGCTGGTGAGCTCTGGATATCAGAGAAAGTCCATTAGTATGGTTGAACTGAGATGCTATATCCTGTCCAAACGTATAACCAGCTCCGCGTGGTGATATTCCCCACCCACAACGATCATCTGGATCTGACCACAGAAGGTCACACATTGGCCCTTCATGAGGAACCTACGAACAAAACATTAAAACACTTAATACCAGAACAATAAGCTATAGGTATTGTTAACTACATTTTCTTTTCACAGGGAAAAGGATAATGATTTGCAATTTTCTATTCACAGGAAAAAGGCAAAGCAGGAAACACAAGTATTAGATCGGTACTTTATACATTTCATGGACAGAGTACACATGATTGACTAAAAAGAAAGCACAAAAGATAGAGCATTGGCAACAAAAAGCTATTCTGAAAAAAAAGACTACAGATTTCATATATATACAGATGACATCTAAACTATATAAATCAGCTTAGAAATTTTAGTGTACCTCTTGTATACGGTCCAAGGATCGGATATTGTCTAGTGTATCCAGAGATGGTGAAAGTCCTCCATGCAAACAAAATATCTACAATGCAAAAACATAATGTCGGATGTTGTAAAAATTATAAAACCAAATGATATATCATTCAGTACAAACCTGACTCTCGATCAGTGCTGTAAGGGGAAGATAATCAAACAGGTCAGTGAAGTACTTCCACACATTTGCATTTCCATACTTCCTTAAGCATTCATCATAGAACCCATAACTGTGGAGTAAGAAATTAGAACATTATTAATCGTGTTTCAAGTTAGTAAAGTATGTCCACAAGTGTAGCCAAAAATTAAAAGGGATGTTTCCTTCCCCCCCCCCCCCCCTCCCCCACCCCCAAAAAAAAAAAAAAATCTCTAGACACACACACACACACATGACTATGAACAATAATAAATAAAAAACAGCAGACAACATATAAACTGTGTTTCATTTAATAGTTTTGACCTCAGACCAATCATCCAGGACAGTTTGCATGATTCATTTACTAGGGTTCATGCAACTTAATTTTAGCTTCTTAACACATTCACCCATCAGAAAATTTACAAATATTGGCATCCTTGATTGCCCAAGTTAGTCATTGCAGTTCTTTATTCAAACTGTATAGCACTATAGCTAAGTTAACAACCAATCTAAAATTTTAATTATCATCTCTTCCTTAATGATTTTCTATATAAGCCACCCCTCTGAATTTAAAGAAGCTTAAATATAGCATCCCACCATCTTCTGACTCCTGAAGTATAGAAAAACAATGAAGCAGAAGAAGGGCACTGTAACTAGATCATGTTTCTTGCCAAAATATGGGCAAATGAAAGGCAGTAAGGTTAACTAGATCTGATCCGGCCCGAGAAAAAGCCCGGTAAGGCCCGCCTCGAGGGCCTAAATGGTTCGGACATTTCTCGGAAGCCCAGCCCGGTCAAAGTCAAAACCCGAAAAGCCCGGCCCGGTCAAAGCCCGGCCCGATGGGCCTTTTGTGCAACTCTAGTTACACATACAACGAATAAGCGCTATTACTTATAGCCCGCATTAGACGCATTGAATATATGAAAGAATACAAAAGTATGAATGCTACTGGACAACCTAAGAATAGATTATGAGTTAAGGAGTTCACAAATTGTCTAGGTAGTCATTGATGAAAAGCCATACACATAATTCAAGTGCATCAAAGAGTTTGCCAACTGATTTATAGTCTTTGCAAAACATTAGCATCAGAGGTGCCTGGCTTGATACTATTGCAGTAAAATGGGCTTTTATTTGATTCAAAATGTTAAAAATCTTTCATATTCAACTGAGAAAGAAACACAACTTCAACATGGATGAAAATAATTTCATTATTAAACTCCACAAATACATAAGTTGGAAAGCCAAATATTGCAACAGACTATCAAAAATTAACACATATAAGCATAACAATTAAAACAGATAAAGAGAAGGTTGAAGTCTTACACTTGAGTTATTTGCCGGCTTTCGTGATTTCCTCTAAGTATTGTAAGTCTATCTCTGTAACGTACTTTTAGAGCCACCAATAAGGAGACGGTCTCCACAGAATAATATCCACGATCTGCAATCATACATAAAACAATGATTATTAAAATAAAGGGAAAAAAATTACAGTTTAACATTGAATTCTTTATTGCTAGGCGACAAAGGATAAAAAACGCTAAAAACTCGTGCAGAAAAAGGTTTATCGCCGTATAACATCAAACTAAGATGATGCAGATGAATATCTAGATACATACATTACAAATACGAAGAGAGCATTCACAAGAATGTCATATTGGGCAAATAAATATACTTTGATTTTACCATGTACATAGCATTTTGACTCGTACAGAAATTTAAATACCCCTTATGGAAAACTCTATCACGCTGTACATCATCTCGTATCAATTATGAAATATTAGTAGCAACTCTGGCTGAAAAATTACATTTTCAAGTTGCTACAATACTTATCTCTTGATTCCACAAATTAGGGAATATCAAAAATTCAATTAATTGCCTATTATCCATTTAGCTTGCCTTTTCTGCTCCTCTTCTCTTATCAAAGAATATCTTGCTCAACCTGACTTAACACCACTCTCTTTACCACACGTCACAGCATTCTCATTCGGCCAACAAAGGTTATACTGCTGTATGGAATATAACATTATAAACACCACTGATTCATCAAAAAAAAATAATCCAATTCTGCACAAAATCCAAACATCGAATGATGAACATGAGATTCACTTTCAGTTCCTCATTCCGAGACTTACAAATAAGACCTGACATCATTCCAATACTAGAACTATCTACTCGCAAGCATAAAGAATCCAGTCAACAAATACGTAAACCAATGGTAGAGAAAGCTACAAACTTCATTATACCTAAAGTGCTTTTAAGTCATATTGATAGGATAATCACTCTCTTCTATCCAAAATTACCAAAACACAATACTACATCTAAAAACTAATAGAACACAATCCAAATAAACCTCTTTAAAACAGTTTTTACTCAATTCCGTAAATTCTCAAAAAGAGTAAATCTCTTCCGAAACAGAAATAAACAGAAACACATTAAACTCCTTACTCAATTCCACAAATAAACAAAATCACATTAAAATCCTTACTCCATTACGTAGTTAAACATAACACATTAATATCCTTACAATTCCTTAAGCAAAACACATTAAAATTCCTACCTAATTCATTAACCAGAACACAATAAAAACCTTACTCAATTCCGCAATCAAACAAAAACACATAAAAATCCTACTCAATTCCGTAAAATCCAAACCAAACCAATTCACACCACTACAAATCAACAAATTCACAAACAAAACCACAATTCGACATCAAAATCACAAATCCTCACCAACATAATCTCCCATGAACAGATAATTAGTATCGGGAGTATTTCCGCCAATCCGAAACAGCTCAATTAGATCATAAAACTGTCCGTGAATATCACCGCAAACCGTAACAGGACACTTCACAGGCTGAACATTCCATTCCTCAACCAAAATAGCCCTAGCTTGATCGCACAGCGTCTTCACCTCTCCTTCACTCAACGCCTTACATTCCATCAATTGCTCGATCTGATGATCTAGATCCGCGTGCGAAGGCATTGCTCTTCTCTCTCTCTCTCTCTCTCTCCCTCTCCCTCCCTCTCTCTTCTCTCTCTCTCTCTCCCTCTCTCTCTCTCTCTCTCTTCTCTCTCTCCTCTCTCTCTCTCTCCCTCTCTCTCTCCCTCTCTCTTTGTCTCTCCTTGAATCTCTACTTTCTCCGATCTGATCAATCACAGATCCAAAATTATATCAGCAATTAAACTTATTTTAATAAAAATAATTATACATACACGGATTATTATATACGTGAATTGTATACTTACAGAGTCTCAACAGCATCAGAGAAGATGAATCGGTCGGCGACAAAGTTATCGTCTCATTCGTCGTCTAACATTCATCTCTCTTACTTTCTCTCTCTACAAATGACATTTTTTTTATTTCTTTGTATTTATTTCTTTGTTTTTGGTTCTTGGCGAAGAAACGCTGTAAAGTAAAAGTAAAATATCTGGTGCCAACAAAATTTGAAATGAATGGAGTATTAGATACAGTAATAGTTTTATTTTTAATTATTGATTTTTCTTAAGAACAGAAGTGTTAATTCATTCAACAATAAAAGATCATATTTATATCAATAATCGAGTCGAATAAATTTATATTTTTAGTGCAATGCAAATAATTTGTTTTTTTCTTTAGACAAGAAATGCAAAATTAAATAATTGAGTCAAATGATACAGGTTTGAATCGAAGAATGATGTACATTGGAGATATCAAGATTTGCATGTAATTGTGATGTGGGAGTAAAATGGGTGGTTGGAATTGAATTAGTCTAAAATCTAAATTTAGATAAACCGTGTGTACCGTGTAGACCGTGGACTGGTGGTCTTCGGGGCAGTTTGACAAATCTTAAAATAAATTATGAGTTAAAATGAAGAAGTGAATTATGAATAATAAGTAAAAGAATAATTATAAGTTAAATAAATGTTTGAATAATTTTACTTATTAGTTAATTTTTTTTATTTAAATGAACTAAAGTAAATAATTTTTAAATTATATTAATTATCTTAATTCTTGAATTTTAAGTTAAACTAACA
Organism: Apium graveolens; assembly: GCF_009905375.1. Classification (NCBI taxonomy): domain Eukaryota; kingdom Viridiplantae; phylum Streptophyta; class Magnoliopsida; order Apiales; family Apiaceae; genus Apium; species Apium graveolens. The sequence goes on along the minus strand of NC_133649.1, from coordinate 291,421,519 downwards.
TTTAAAAATATATATTTTAAAATTGGAGTTAATAAATCAGCGAAAAGTTAAATAAGTTGAGAAAATGCACGTCGTTACTAACATTCAAATTATCAGCTTATAAATTATTAATTCAACTTATAAGTTAAGTTGACAAATATTCGTAAATCAATTTTTACGGACTTATAAATCCTAAGTAACTTATAAGGCGAGTGCCAAACAGGCCTTTATTTTAAACTCCTATCTTTTGTCTCATTTTTCATATTAAGAAATGGAAATAGAGTTTTGCTTAAAAAATCCAAATTCTAAAAATTATAAATACTAGCATATATACCGTCAGCTTTAATAAAATAAATTTAACTCTAAAAGGTGTTTCAATGATATTAATTATATGTATTTTAACTAAAATGTTGTTTAGAATAATTAGGTGTTTAAATAAAGGATATGATGTTAAAATTTTAAAAAGTTTGACAGATATTATATAATTGATATTTTAAGCCTAATTAGCGTAAATGTAATGGCCGTGTTTGAAAGTTAGATTTTTGAAACAAACTGAAGGGTTTCAAACAAATAAAACCTCTAATATTAGTAACTCTTAGTTAACTTTTTGAAAATAGGAGGTTTTTCGACTTATGTATATAATAAGCTAATTAAAATATTTATCTATAAAATAACTAGTCAAAACAGCTAATGCATATTGTTATAGCTAACACCTAACCGTTAATTGACAAACACGGCTAATATCTTTCTAATTAGAAAGGCAAGCCGCTATTATTTATATTATTTTACTATCCATTAATTGTAATAAATGACCAAAGACAAAATTGAAAATAATATAAAATTAATGTATAGATAGGGATATTTTAAAAATTACATTTAAATTTGTATTGAAAAATTAGACGGGGCAAATAATTTGAGACAAATTTTTTTTTGTCTAAAAGAGATATATATAGGATGGAGGGAGTACTAGATAATTGCTATCAAATACATTTGTGCATCTTAAAGAGTAAGTTGCAAAAAAGTTGGTGGCTTAGTTAAAAAAAACTCACTTAAATAACTTTCGTCAAATATATGGTAACACCGTTATTTATTCAAGGGTAAAGTGCTTCAACACTCTCATTAATATTCTTCGATACAACATTAACATCTTTTTGATATTTTTGAGATGAGACTTGAGAAAAAAAGAGGATGTTTTTCAGATAAGACTTCAGCAAAAAAAAGGAAAAAGTTGCTCAGTTAAAACAAATGTTGACGGAGGTATCTGGTAACAACAAAGATTGAGGTTTCTCGCCGGAATTAAGATCTATGACGGTGGTTCTTCGCCGGAAAATCAAACGGTGTATGGTGTTTTGTGGTTGTTTTGGGCTGCGATTGATCAGAGTAAGTGTTGGCTCTCTTATCAGCTCTCAACTTCTTACCCCTCTCAATGTGCCTACGTACCCTTTATATAGGGATCAAGCCTGACGTAGTTCTTGGGGAACAAGAAATCTAATGGGCTTAGACTTCTTATTCCTAGGCCCGGTAGAAGCTCATCCAGAATCCATCTTCCGCTATTTTTAGGAATATCCAACTATGAGGCCCAACCGCGAAGGCCTAAGGCTCGTCCGTAATCGTAGGACTTTACGGATAGTGCATCTCCCTGCGCAAGGATAACACTCCGCTACAGCTATCTCCCTTGATTTACGGACGCAGGTATAGCCACGGTTCACCCCAAGTGTCGGACGCATCCCTGTCCCCCGAATGAGGATAACCCATCAGATAACAGGACAGATGATCACAAGCTTTTGGGTGCAAAGTGCAGGACGACTCCAAAGTTCTCCAACGAGGACACCCGTTGAATACAAGAACAAAGCTCCCAAAGCACACACCAAATTTAACCCCACATCCCCAACGAGGACACCCGTTGAATACAGGAGGAGGCCTTCAATCATCAGGCATACCCCTGGAGGCCTTCAAGCTTTTCACGGACATCCCCCTCCTTGACCCTCTTAAGGAGGGAATTCTTCAAAGATTACCTGCAGCAAATACGTTAGTAAAGATAGCCATCAATTGCTCCTTTCCATGCATACTTTTGTCCTGAGGTCACCATTGAGAGTGTATTGACCAAACACAGGACGCGTCCTAAGACCCTGGGCGCTTCCTTACATTTATGAAGCCTGTATTGTTTCCTCAACAACCGCCTCTCACAACATGCCATAGTGACGGGATGCGTCCTAAGCATGACAGGCGCGTCCTCCAGCTTCCATTGCCAAAAGACCACAATTGCCAGATACTTTCACCATGGTGGACGCATCCACAACGCCTGGGCGCGTTCTGCCCTAATCATGTACCTTCAAGTTTTCTTATCATAAAGCCATCCTTCACAAAACACACCCTCAAAGTTGGGCGCGTCCTGTATGCCTTGACGCGTCCTCATCTTTTACAATGCAATACCGAGTTTGACCGTAATTAGTCCGCGTTTGACCCGCGTCAATCAAATGCCAAATTTTGGGTATAACAACTACCCCCAAATTACATTTGCAATTGAAAATAAAATTGGAATTTTACTTAGAGATCTCAAGCAAAATTTGGATTGTCCTTTTCTTAAACATCAGGACGCGCCCTGAACACTGGACGCGTCCATATTTCATTTTCCCAAAATTGATCGTTGCATGACAGCTGGTGTACACGTCAGCCATCCCCTTTTCTATAAATACCTCTCACCAACCCACAATCTTACTTTACTCTTTTTCTCTCTCTCCAAAACCGCCATTACCGCCGCTGCAAAAAGCTAGGTTCAAAAACGCGACGATTCCACCAGCCATTTACCACGCTTTTACAGTCAATCAACCTCCCAAGTTCCAAGGTATGTAAATATTCTTCTATTTCTTCGTTTCGCCTAGTAAATCGACCGAAATAGACAAAAAAACCGTTCGCATACTTTATTTACCCATGAACTGTTCTTCCCCTTTTATTGTATGCATACGTGTATGTATCCGTCAATTGCTATCTTTTGCTTCTTTAATTCCTAATTGAATGTTTCTAGGATTTTAGAGAATTTTCCCAAATTTGACCATAGTCGATACAAATTCGGCGATATCCCACTATTGTGGACGCGTCTACCTCCTAGGGCGCGTCCTGCATATATTCTCGTTTAGTTATTTCAGTCCAGCATCGAATAGACGCGTCATCAGTCTAGGACGCGTCCTCGCACCACATCCCTCCTCTTTCAATTTTGCTTTCTCACACATATTTTTCCTTTTACATATTTCCAATGCCTTCTTTTTCTTTACTTTGATTCCCCTTCTTTAAAATATGGATGCGTCCTCAAAACCTTTTTTTTCTTTTTGTTTCAGCTGGAGGACGCGTCTTCAGCCTCTCCATTTCACCCATTTAAGGCTTTCAACACACGCCTTGGGCTTGATTCTTCACCTCCCCTTACCTTTGATCCCGAACCCCCTGAGCACCATAGGACATATTCCTTCCTCGAAGTAGAAGCTCGTGCCTTTGAATCTCTCAAATTAAAGACTTCAATCATGTCGAATTCGAGTTCTGAATCTATGGACAATGTCCCAATAAGCACAAGGATTGGCAAGAAGAAACTGAAACGTAAGAGGACTTCCCAGACTGCAAGAAACTCAGCATTACTAGACTGGACTGACAATGAAATTATCCCATCATCTAGTAAACCCCAACAACGCAGGGCCATTTCTGATGAGGACACGTCCTCGCCTGCTCAAGCAGCATCTCCAGCTGGGGATGCGTCTCATGTTGTGGACGCGCCCTCTCCTCATAACGAGGGTGAATTTGAGGATAGGGACCCTGAGCCTGAAAAATATCCTATTTCTCCTCAACAATCTGTTTCTCCGCTAGAACATTGGGAGCCAAGTGACGCAGAGCTTGATTTTGACTGGAAAGAACTTGAAGATCTTCCTGAGACAGAGAAGAATGTCTAGAGGAAGAGAGAAAACAAATTAGCTTGTGTTGGGATGAAATCCATCGCAACTGACCTAGAGATTGGATGGAACATGAAGTACTACGACATGGAGGGAATCTGGGCGCGTCCTCTCAGAATGATGAGGCCCCATATCTTTAATGTGAAAAATCTGAGGATTCTCAGGATGATCCTAACTCCAAAACTCATTTCTTTAGGTGTGGGCGCGCCCTTACACCCATACATCAAGAAAATCTTAAGATGGTATGATGTAGCCCCTGTTCAACTATCTCCCAACTCATACAAACTGGCATGGGCCTTATACATCATGTACCACAACTTGGAGCTGGGCGCGCCCTCTATGAAAGAATTCAGCTATTTCTTCAGCATCAGGAAGTCTATCCTAGGCTACCACTTCTTGGTTGTCAACAAATGGTTGAATAATAAAGGGTTTAATGAGGGCAAGATCAGCCACGAACGAGACTGGAAGGAGCCATTTTTCTATATCTATGATGTCAAAAGGACTCGCGTTCGTTTCAACTTAGAGCCAAGTAAGTGTGACGTCTAGGACGCGTCCTCTCCTACACGGCGCGTCTTCTCTTTTGTAATCTTTCTCTTTTTCCCTTTTGTAATCCTCATTTCTCTTCCTTAGATAAAAGAACCCAGAAAGAGCTGACAGGAAGAAAGGAAAAGAGAGCTGAGAAGGTGTTGAAGTATGCTGAGAAGCATTTTAACCTTAAGGATATGATCACAGAGGCCAATCTTAAAAAGATCGGGGCTTTGTCTGCAAGGGTTGGTTCCATTTGTAAATACCGTGATTTTTATAATGGAAAACCCGTCCTAACTGCTTCTGAGAAAGCTAGAGGGCTCAACGCAACAGAACTTGTCCAACTGGACATTAGTAGACAGGTGGATTTAGAGCAAGGTAAGAATTATTAGGACGCATCCTTCATTCATGACACATCATGCATATGTTCTCCCTTTCTCTTACATGCATAACCTTAACTTAATCCGACTTGCAGATGTTCCCCACATCCGTGTTTTTGCTTTGGGCGCGCTTTAGCATTAGGGCACGTCTTCCTGTTATATTTATGACTAATATCGTTAGCATGTCACTTATATCTTCCTCATAGTCCATGATATAGTTGATATGTCCCTAGGTAGGACGCATCATATGGTTAGGACGCGTCATTATCACCTTGCATTCATCATGCCTTTACATGTATTTTACTTGACACATGTATATGTATTGAAAATCTATGAATTCTGTTCTCGGCACGTCTTACTATCAGGATGCGTCTACATTTATCGGCTAATCATTTTTCCATGTTTATGTCACATATATGACTTCTCTTCTGAAGGGATTTGCTATTGGGGCCACCAAAAAGCTGAGAGCCAGGAAGCAAACTCCTGTTAAGCCTGATCCAAAGGTCAAAGACCCCTTGCCTGTTGTCACTCCTCCTCCTCCATAAAAAATCATTGACACTACAATGTTGGACATCTCTGTTAAGGAGGACGTGCCCTTAAAGCGTCAGAAGACAGTGCCAGATGACCAATCATTTGTTCTCAGATATCTGGGCGCGTCCTCAGCTGGCGCCTTCACTGAAGATGAAGTTCGAGGCTGGACTTTCAGGACAGAAGAACAAACAGAGCAAGCCATGGTGAAAGCAGCAGCCGAGCTCCATTTGCACGCTAGGCAAAGTGCCAACATGGCTGCTAGACTCAGGGCGCGTCTTGCTGTCACTGATACTGCTAAAAGTCAGGCTGAAGATAATATCAGATCTTTGGAGAAGAGCATTAGTCTGCTCATCCAAGAGAAGGATGCTGAGATCAAGCGACTGCAACAAGACAGGACGCGTCTTGAGGGCGAGAAGGCGCAGTTCGAAGGTACTGTTACCTCTGTGGAGAAGGCTATGGAGGATGTAATCACTCTGAATTCGACCATGCAGCTGGAGCTTAACACTCTGAATGATGACAGACTGCATGGCTGGAAAGAAGATAAGAAATTAGTGTATCAAAATGGTTTTGCAGCCGGGTTGAAGAGTGGTGTTCTGGATTCATAGCCAATGACCCAGGATACACTTTTTCCAAGTTCGATGAAGACAGCCAGAAATGGGTAAATGATTTCAGAATCAGGGCTGCAGATTTCATTAAAAATAAGAGGATCATCCTTGGCCTGGAAGAAGATGACGCGTCCCCTGCACCTTCTCCACTTAATACTCAGCCTCCTCCACCAGACAACCAGGATAAGCATCAGGACGCGCCTCCTGTTTAGAGCGCGTCTTTTATTCATGCAGTTTTTGTCAGAAGTACTTTAAGGGTACGGGTCCTTTTAAGCCTTGCAAGTTGTAAACTTTGATTATTGTTTTCTGGATTTCATCTGCTTGTATTTTTCATAAGGCTTTCCCTTCCTTAATTACCTCCATGTGCATCCTTTTGCTTTTTTAATCTTGTTTTTGTCATAAATATGGGCGCGTCCTATGGTTAGGACGCGTCACCTTTGAAATCTTGTTGTTATTCCCTTTACTATCACAAGCTAAGCAGATGTCCTCAAAGGATATGTCCTTATTATTTGGACGCGTCTCTATTTACTTAGTTTATTTTTTGAATAATCTGGATAGTATATTCTCCCCAAGCATGATATCATGTTGTACTTTTGTATTTAGGTAAGGCACAAAACATAAAGGGCGCGTCCTAATGTTTTAACGCGTCTACCCTTTATTTTTGAAGATAATATATATATATATATATATATATTATTTTTAAGGCTGGACGCGTCCTTCTTGAAGACGCGTTCTTGTTTTCAGTTATGGAGTGCCGAAATTGGAGCATAAAATTAAAGGAGCATCAACCAAGGTTTCTTGGGCGCGTCCTTTGACCCAAGACGCGTCCTATTTTCCAATTTTACTTGGGTTTTCTTTAATATTTTTTTTACCAATCATTGCTTCCACAAATATATGTATAGAACTACTCCTCAGGGCGCGTCCTGTGGTTAGGACGCGTCATACGACCAAGCAAATCAACAAGTAAATAGCCTTTGAAAATTTCAAAGTTTTTATTAATACTGCGCTCTGGTATCAAAAGTGCACCAGTCCCACGGCTATTATGCTCTGTGGGGAATTTATTCGAAAAAATGATCCTTCAACTAGTTCCAAGGTAGGTAGTACATGCACTACCCCCTAGGCTAGGAGGAATTTTATTGCTTCTAGTCTATAATCTGGGAACAACCCTAAGTATATAAAAAAGATATGTAAGGGGCCAAAGCCGCGCCATACTGATAATACTTTTGGAGGTGTTCCGCGTTCCACGCTCGCGGAATGAGCTTTCCTTCCATATCCTCAAGGTGATAAGTCCCTTTCCACAAGATTGCTTTTATCTTGTATGGTCCTTCCCAATTAGCTCCAAACACTCCATGCTGGGGATTCTTTATGTTTGGCATCACCTTCCTGAGAACCAAATCCCCTACCTTCAGCAGCTGCCCCTTTACCTTCTTGTTATAATACCTTGCAGAACGTTGTTGATATGCCGCAAGCCTCAGCTGAGATTTTTCCCTAATTTCCTCCAAAAGATCGTGGAGTGGTGTTGTAGGACCACATCACTTTTGGGTGTTCTTCTGGCCAATTCCCTTTGCGCTTTTCCAGTTTGGTCTTGAGGGTATGCTTAATTATTTTATTCACAGCTTCTGTCTGCCCATTGCTTTGAGGATGATAGACCGCTGCAAACTCCTTCTTAATTTTCAGATCTTCACACAGTTGTCGCAATTCCTTGCTGTTAAACTACATTCTGTTGTCTGACACAAGCTTGTAAGGGATTCCAAACCAGCACACGAAGGAGTTGAAAACAAAGTCTCTGATTTTCTTTGCGGTGATAGTCGCCAACGGTGTTGCTTCTGCCCATTTAGTAAAGTAATCCACCGCAACCACTGCATACTTAACATCCCCTTTAGCCTTGGGAAATTCTCCGATAAGATCTATTCCCCACATAGCAAATGGCCAGGGCTCACCATAGGTGTTAAGAGCGTCGCCGGCATAGAAGAATAGTTTACAAAGCACTGACAGCGATCGCATGCTCTGACAAACTTTGCCGCATCTTCTTTCATCGTAGGCCAATAGTACCCTTGGCGTAAAACTTTCATTGCCAACGAGTTATCCCCTGAGTGATTACCACAAATTCCTTCATGCACCTCCCTTAGGATATAATTTCCTTCTTCTTCGTTGACACATCTGAGTAGCGGTCGATTGAACTTCATCGTACACCACATACCTTGCGACCCGATAATGGAGTCGACGAGCCTTGAACTTATCCTCGGGGAGTGTTCCCTTGTGAATGTAGGCAAGAATGGGCGACATCCATGTTTCCTTGGGAGCCTCTTCTATTTGCATCGCCTCTACCTCTGGGATACTAGGGATCTCCTGGATTTCTACAGGTATAGATCCCAACAACGCAGCCTTCTGCTGCGACCCCATTTTTGCCAAAGCATCTGCGTTGTTGTTCTTCTCCCGCGGCACACATTCCAGCCTAACTTCTATGAACTTTTCAATCAGGCGCTGCGTACATCTCAAGTACAATTCTGTCCGCGGTCCTCGAGCTTGAAACCCTTCATTCACCTGATTTACCACTAGCTCCGAGTCATTCCTCGCAATTAGGTTTCACACTCCCATTTCCAAAGCGATCTTTAGGCCATTAATCAATGCTTCATACTCCGTATCATTATTTGTTGCATAAAATTTGAAGTGAATTGCACTCATCAAGTGATGGCCTTCCGGAGACACGAGTACTATGCCCGCGCCTGCTCCTCCATTGTTAACTGCCCCATCATCAATAGCAGAATCAAATTCCAACAAGAAATCGGCTAAAGCTTGTCCTTTAATTGTTGTACGGGGAATGTATTCCAAGTCAAACTGTCCCAATTCCACAGCCCATTTCAACATTCTCCCCGATGATTCTGGCTTGTAAAGGACTTGTCGTAGCGGATATGTTGTACATACTTCAATTCTATGGGCGTGGAAGTATGGCCGTAACTTCCTTGACGCAAGGATCAAAGCATAAAACAGCTTCTCCATGCTTGTGTAGCGAGTCTCAATGTCGTGCAATCGCTTGCTCACATAATACACTGGTGAATGTTGCCCATCCTCCTCTCTTACCAGAACAGCGCTGATCGAATACTCAGACACTGCAAGATACAGTATTAGAGATTCTCCATCAAACATTTTTGACAACATGGGAGGGTTTCCCAGTTGTTCCTTGATCCTTCTAAAAGCCTCTTCACATTCTGGTGTCCATACGAAGTTTTTCCCTGCCAACTTAATCGCCTTAAAGAATTCCTTGCATCTGTCGGACGATTTGGAAACAAATCGATTCAACGCGGCGATCCTCCCTGTTAGACTTTGCACTTGTTTCATATTGGTGGGTGATTTCATATCCAGCAACGCCTTGATCTTTGCAGAATTGGCTTCAATTCCCCTATGGTTGACGTTAAACCCAAGAAACTTTCCCGACTCCACGCCGAATACGCATTTTTTTGGATTCAACTTCATGCAAAACCTCCTCAGAATGTTAACATTTCCATCAAGTGCTTGATATGGTCATTCGCCTCTTTAGATTTTACCAACATATCGTCCGCATATACCTCCATGGTTCTCCCAATCTGGTTTTTGAACATCATGTTCACCACCCGCTGGTAGGTCGCGCCAGCATTGATCAATCCAAATGGCATTCCTGTGTAGCAATATAACCCTCTATCAGTGATGAAGGATGTATGCTCCTGATCGGGGCCGTACACAGGGATTTGGTTGTAAACAGAGTATGCATCCACAAAACTTAGCAAGGCATGCCCTGCCGTCGTGTCAACCAACTGATCAATTCGTGAGAGCGGAAAACTATCTGCTGGACAGGCTTTGTTGAGATATGTGAAATCTACACACGTTCTCCACTTCCCGTTTGGCTTTTTCACTAGTAATGGGTTCGCAAGCCACTCGAGATAGTAAGATTCTTTGATCAACCCTACTGCCAACAGTCGGTCCACCTCTTCTTTTAATGCTATCGCCCTTTCCCCGCTCACTGGGCGACGCTTTTGTCATATGCCCGTGCAATTAGGTAAAATGTTTAACTGATGACTCATTACCCCTGGGTCGATTCCCACCATATCTGAATGACTCCATGCGAAGACATCGAGATTTTTAATCAGAAAACGAGTAAGTCTTTCTCTCATTCCGTCACTTAGCTGAGATCCCACTTTCAAAACCTTGATTGTGTCACCCTTGTCGACCGGAACAGATATTGTGTCTTCGGCCGACCCCGTCTTCTCGGCGGGCATAGGGATCCTGGGATCCAGATCAAAATCAAAGTTTCGGGGGTCCTCGACGCCCATTCTTGCATCCGAGGGCGCGTCCCCATGCGTGGGAGCATCTACTTCAGGACAAGGCACGGTTTTGTGCAATGCAGGTGTGGAGGGTGCGTCCTCGTTTTGAGGAGCATCAACCTCAATTCCAATTTCACTCTTCAAGGGCGCGTCCTCTTTTTGAGGAGCATCAACCTTGAGGCTACTTCCGAGACTTTGTAAAATCTCACTTCTTCCTTCCAACCTTTCTCCATTAACCTCCTTTTGCATGATCCCTTCTATATGGTTCACCACAACTTCTTCCGAACTACGGATCCTCGAAACATTCCCCAACGTCAAAACAGGGGTCTCGGTAGCATGGGTTTCTTCTTCCTCTGGACCTTCCACAAAATAATAGACATGAACCTCTCCACTTGGTTTTGTCTTAATGTCCTCTGCATCCTCAAATGGAAGACCTTTTCCCTCGTATCTTCTCTTGCAAAATTCTTTAACAGACTTGTGATAGCAGTCGCGTGACTCGTATTGCGACCCTCTCAGACTGCCCACTCCGTTATGTGTTGGGAACTTTATCATCAAGTGATGTATCGAGGTTATCACCCTGAATGCTCGCAACCAAGGTCTGCCCACCAATACGTTGTGCGCGGAGTCTTGATCCAGCACTTTGAAGTCTATCATTTGAGTGACAGACAGAGCTCCTTCCCCAAGTGTGACAGGAAGCCTAACCCAACTCATAACTCTCATTGTTTCTCCAGTAAAGCCATAGACGTGTGCATCTTCAAAATACATGTCACTATCCGAGAGACCTAATTTTTTGTACGTGCTGTAATACAGGATGTTCGTAGAGCTCCCGTTGTCCAAGAAGACCCGATGCACGTTCATTGCCCCAATAAGCATAGTTATCACCAGTGCATCGTTATGGGGATGATGTACCCATCTTGACTCTCTCTCCCTGAACGTAATATCAGCAGATTCCCCTTTGAATATTTTTGGAGGTCTATCTTCCAAGCTATGAATGTTGGTGAGTGGTGGGTGCCGTGCCTCTCTTGCATTCCTTTCCAACACTCGATTGTCATCACCAACAAATGGATGTCCTTCGAAGATTGCCCGAATACTTTCAGCCATTTGGAACTTAACATCTGCCGTCTTTTCGACATCCTCTGCCTGTGTGAGATGCCTTTCATCTTTCCCCTTGTCATCGTTTCCTCTGCGCCGCTTCACCTTATCAATCCACTCCCCCAGATATCCAGCCTTGATCAATTCTTTAATTTCATCTTTTAGGTGACGACACTCGTGGGTGTCGTGGCCAGTAGACTCATGGTAATCACAATATTTTTTCTTGTCTCTACTCTGCCATGAATTCAGATGGTCTGGTTTCTTGAAAATTCCTCTGTCCTTATTCACCTCGAAGATATGATCAATGGATGCTGCCAGCGGAGTGTAATTGCTTACCCTCTTTTCATAGTTTGACGGTGGACTCCATTCTCTCCGCATGTTCACGGTGTTCACCCTATTAGGGCTTCGGGCATTCCGCCGGTAATCTGGACTCACAGATCTATCTTTCCTCTTAGCTCGCCCCTTGGAGTTGTGAGTATTATCATTTTTCTTTGTTTCAGCAAGTGATTGTTCAATCGCTTTAAAGGATTCCGCCTGCGCAAGTACATCAGCTAACGACACAGGGTCCTATCCTTGCAGGTGTTTCCAGAAATCTGTTCCCACGCGCAGACCAGCTATGAGAAGTATTTTCAGCGTCTCATCAGTTGCGCCTCTCACCAGAGTAGACTCTGTATTGAACCTTTTGAAGTATGAGGTCAAGCTTTCCCCTTCCTTCTGTTTCACATTGGCCAGTGTGGTAACCGGTGGCGTATACTTCACCGCAGCCTGGAACTGAGTTATAAACAAGTTTTTCATCTGCTCCCAAGAGGTGATCACTCTTGGACCAAGTTTTTGGAACCATTGTTGAGCCTTTTCTCTGAAGGTGGCCGCTAGGAGACGGCATCGCGCCAAGTCAGGGACCTGATATACATCCATTTCAATGTTGAAATGCCCCAGGAATTCCACGGGGTCGGAGTTCCCGTGAAAACGCAAGTCATTAGTTGTGTTCATGTATCCTGCAGGCAGTTGCGCTTCCCTCACAACAACCGCAAAAGGGGATGGGGCTTGCGCAGTCGCTGTTACCATACCTCTTTCAAGATGATTGAGCAGCCTCTTAAGATCATTCATATTAAACGTCCCTACTCCAGGAATGGTTTGAATGCTGGGTTGTTGGGGTTGCTCTGCCACTTGTTGTTGATCTCCTTGATTACCCCTCGGGTGCACCGGTGGATCTTGCTGCCCCTCGCCCTGAGGCTGCGGCTATGGTATGTTCCCATCTTGATTTTGAACATTCCCCCGTGCACGAGATTCCTCCTGACCGTGTCTCAGTTTCTCATAATTATTTTGCAACCTTTTATAAATTTGCACGTCGTCCCGGTCACGAGGACATGTCCTGGATCCACTACCTGTAGCACAGTGGGGAGCTACAGGAACAACGATATGGGCTTCTTCAGTGGAGGGCGCACCATTTCCCCTTCCGTTGTAGGGCGCTTTTCCATGTTGGTATCTCATCCTTCCTCGTCCATTCCTTTGATAGCCTCGGCCATAATTCCCAAACCTTCCTCGCGGAGGGGCACGCTCGTGCTCGTGGTGCCGCACCCTATCATCCCTTGGGTATGTAGGGGGCACACGCGTTGCATCACGGGGCCTCGTTCCTCCAGCATTTCCTTCCTTTTGCCATTCTACCACCAGCATTCTCAAATCGTCATCTTCCAACCTTATGCCCAACCTTCTCTTTAAGGTCGAAAAATCTCTCTTTTCCTCATCTTGATTCTGAATATTTTCCGCATGACGACGCTCATCCATCGTACACCCAGACCTGTGTGGGTGTGGCACAACCTGGTTACCAAGACGAGTCATTTCTCTACCGTCAGTGTCCTCATCGACAAGCTCCACAATAGGTTCTACATCATCAGAATATTCCAAGTGCCACGGAGTGATTCGCGGGTTTTCTCCACTGGCCTGGGCATCTCCTTCAGCTATGGGTGACTTCCCCACGGCGTGGCCATGACGGGGAAAATGACGACCCCTCCTCGTCCGGCGACGCTCCACCGTATTCAGCCTTGAGTGAAAACTGTTAAGAGTATCCCTCATGCGGTACAACTGCTCCAAGATATCAGCGTTGCTGATGAGAACTGGAGGTGTTCCTCCCCCATCCGGAGCTCTCGGTGGATCTGCCATGTTTCTGGGCACATAGGGTTCATGGCGAGTGTAGCCTCCCTCACCCTCTCCCTCAGATCTGCTATCACTTACATCATAAGAACTTCCATCATGATTATAAGACATCTTTTCCTCCCAAGACAACGATCTTAATTAGAGCCCCTCCTTCTAGCGCCAATTTGTTGACGGAGGAATGTGGTAACAACAAAGATTGAGGTTTCTCGCCGGAATTAAGATCTATGATGGTGGTTCTTTGCCGGAAAATTAAACGGTGTATGGTGGTTTGTGGTTGTTTTGGGCTGAGATTGATCAGAGTAAGTGGTGGCTCTCTTATCAGCTCTCAACTTTTTACCCCTCTCAATGTGCCTACGTACCCTTTATATAGGGATCAAGCCTGACGTAGTTCTTGGGGAACAAGAAATATAATGGGATTAGACTTCTTATTCCTAGGCCCGGTAGAAGCCCATCCAGAATCCATCTTCCGCTAGCTTTAGGAATGTCCAACTATGAGGCCCTACCGCGAAGGCCCAAGGCTCGTCCGTAATCGTAGGACTTCATGTATAGTGCATCTCCCTGCGCAAGGATAACACTCCACTACAACTATCTCCCTTGATTTACGGACGCAGGTATATCCACGGTTCACCCCAAATGCCGGACGCATCCCTGTCCCCCGAATGAGGATAACCCACCATATAACATGACAAATTTCCCAATCACCGCGATTAATCAGTCTACATCTTGCAACACCGCAAGGAATCGACATATTTTCTAAATGCCTTCACACCGAAGTAAATCACTCACATCGAACTACCGCAGTCCAATACCCCCACGAGGTCCAGGTCTGAACCTTTGACTCTGATATCACTTGTTAGGCCGCGAGCGAGCCATAACTCCACACTAGTATGATATTGTTCATTTTGGGTCGTGTTCGCATGAATTTGTATTAGGCATATCCCAAAAGACCTCATACTAATAGAGTTAATTGGTTGCTTTATATACAAGAGAATTATCTCTATTCACATTGATGTGGTACTTGGGTTGAAACTACCCAACACAATGAGTAGGCACTTGAATTCTCTAAACATGTTAGCATGGTATTAACACTTAAAATATAATAGAGAAATTAACTCATTCCCCAAAACTAGTATATTTTAATTCTTAATATGAACAGTAGGATTGATTTTTAGAAGAGTTGTTAACTTAACACTTGTACTTTAAAGCGCGGTCATGCATGTTTGGCTAAGGTTATGGGACGAAAACATAGAATTAAGCTGATCTAAGTTAAAATTAGCATGCGGAAGTCTGCGTTGAACACGAGCCTTGGTAGATTTCCTTCCATCTCTTCGTCCTAGTTCAACTGTGTAACATGGTTCTTCAGTCTACATATATCAAAATAATAATAGTCATTTTCTCCCGTAAATCCCAAAACAGTAGCAATCTTTGTCATATCCCTCCTCCCCGCAAACTCCAAAACCATACTCATTAAGCCAAACCTACACACAATTTACAAAACATAAAAGCCTCCCATGCACCAACTCCACTCTCTCCACCACCATCACCGCCCGTTCCTTCAAACCCCTCCCAACCACAACCTTCCCTATTTTCTCCCTTCTTCAACCAACACCACAACTGAATCAACTCAAACGCCCATGACCCACCTCATATCCGCCATTCCAACTCGTCCTTCAATTTTCAACCCCGCAAACTCTTCCACAACATCAAGTACCACCGGAAACACATCCTCTCTGCTCAATAATTCTAGCACCCCAACTTGCCTCTCGTTCGGATATCGAATTCTCACAATTTTCTAACAATTGAAGTAATTTATTGGAGTGGTTATTGAATGATTTAATTTGAGAATCAAGTTTTTGTGATTTTTTTTAGATATTGCTTCAGTCAGAGAAGTGAAGTGGGCTATTAAGGGTTTGTGAAGATACTACATGTTTATAGTGTCATAAGTTAATCTCACAGTGATAATGATGTATTGGTCCTTAGACTTGAAGTCATTATATTTCTATACCAGAATTAATATACTTTGATACTATTGAAAGTTATCCTTGACCGGGTAATAATAAAAGTAGACATTGGGTATGTTATGAATCATATGAGAAATATGAATGACCTAGATGGGTTTTAGCCCTCCTATATTAAGGAGTGATATTAATGGCCTCTTGTGTTGAGAATTGGCTAAGTCGAAGATCAGGATCTGTCTAACAATCATGATATGATCAACTGTTGTGATATGATTATCCATTAAAAGCTTCGTTATCATCCGTTAATGATCTTTAGTCATCCGTTGATATATATAAATGATTATTCGTTGAAGCTACATCATATATCCGTTGATCAGATTATCCATTGAGAATGACTTGGATGAAAAGTCATGACTGCGAGATAAATCAGAAGGTGCTGATTTATAGGATCGTAGTTGATTTAGATATGTCTGGAAAGTGTTTGAATTATAATATAACATATCTTGTAATTGATAGAGGACTGATTATAGTTTTGTAGTATATAAACACATAATAGGTTATCCCAATGTGGTGAGCAGAACTCGAGTATTCACATAACCTAGAAGCTCTTAAGAATATTGTTCTTGAGAGAGTTTTGTAACAATTTATTAAAGATCAATATAAACTGTTATTTGATTCATTTATTCTTACTTTACTTTCATAATACATCGATTTGTTTAGTAATTATATCCAACCCCTTTAAACAATTACTTTACTGGGCAACAAGTGGTATCAGAGCGGTCAAATTAACTGTTAATTTGCAAAGGTCAAGATGTCTGGAAGTAAGTATGAAAGCATGAAAATTCCCATCATGAAGAAAGCTGATTACTCTACATGCAGAGTAAAGATGTTGATGTTCCTTGAAGCTATTGATGATTCATATGTTGATATCATCAAAACAGGACCTCCATACCCTATGGAAACTGTGGCTATGACTGAAGATGCTCCTTAACACTATGCCATAAAGGAAAAATCAAAGTGGTCAGATCTTGAAAAAGCCGCAATGCTTAAGGATGCTAAAGTCAGGAATATTTTGCACAATAGTCTGGACACTGTGATGTCGAACAGAGTTATTTCCTGCAAGACTGCAAAAGAGATATGGGATGCCTTGGAGACACAGTGCCAAGGTACAATGGCAATAAAGAAAAACATAAGAGATGTTCTTGTGCAAGAATATGAGCAATTTGATGCCAAGGATGATGAATCAATTACTGACATATATAACAGATTTCTGACACTATTGAATGATTTATCATTGGTTGGAAAAGAATATGAAAGAGACGACTCAAACAACAAGTTTCTGAGAGCTCTCCCAGAAGATTGGGATACTCATGCCTCAATAATCAGGCATCAATATGATCTTGATTCTCTGACTCTGGATGAAGTATATGGGATGCTGAAAACTCATGACTTGGAGATCCAGAAAAGGAAGAATAGAAAAGGTCAGAAGATGAAGGCTGTTGCTCTCAATGTTGAGACTCACAAGGAAAGGAAAAGATGAGTGAGAGGTCAAGAAGAAGGAACATTGTGGATGAGATAGATACTGATGATGTATAAGATCCTGAAACATATACTTTCGAGGATTCTGAGATTGATATGGATGATCCTCAAGCGGTTGAAATTGCTACAATGTTTGTGAAAGGGTTCAGAAGGATGAGGTTTGCAAAACCACAGAGAAAAGGTGGTTTCAATAGAAGGTTCTCTGGTAAAGGCAAAGACGGGTTTAGAAAGAGTGATGGTCAGTACGCCAAGGAAAAGAAGTTTGACAAGACCAAGGTGACATGTTACAACTGTAATAAAAGGGGACATCTGGCTAATGAGTGCCCCAAAATAACTGGAAAAGCTTTAGTCACAAAAAACTCCAACAGAGACGGGATGGATTCATCAGGAACTGACAATGATGATGAATGCTATGCACTCATCGAAACTCATGGAGAGGATGCCTCAGGAACTGATAAGGTACCTTCGGTTATATATCCTGTTGATATTGATAATTTGTCTGAACTGAAAACTTTCTTATACTCTTTGCATATTACTTTTAAAAGTAAGACTATTGAATGTGATAGTTTGATGGCTGATAATAAGAGGCTTAAAGAAAGAAATGATCTCTTAGAAGTTGAGTTAGTTTGCATGCATGAGAATGAAAAGGCATGTAAGAAGGCACAACATAATGAAACTCAAATAAACATCAGGTATGCCATACTAGAGAAAGTTCTAGAAAAGGAAAAAGAGGTGTTTAAAACATGGATGACCTCAGGAAAGAAAGTTCTTGATTTCATTAGTGATAAAATCCAGAAAGAATGTCTAGGTTATAACAAATTTGCTGATAGGAATACCAATAAATCCATTAATAACACTACTCCGGTTAAGTTTGTTGGAACTGATGAAAGAGGAGTTAAGTCTGTCAATGAAATTAGTTCTATCTCTAAGAGCAATGCTAAAAAAAGCTGAAACTAGAGTACCTGCTAAAAAGAAAGAAGATCCTAAAATGCAAGAAAAGAAAAGTAAAAATATAGGACTTTTCTCTAAGAGTCAGTTAGACAAGAAGATATGTGAGGTAACTTCTAAGGCTCCCAAACCTAGGTCTAAGAGAGGTAGAAATGGAAAATAAGGAATAAACAAAGCAAACAACTATAAGTACATTCCTAATGCTCCTAAGAAAGCTTGTTTTAACTGTGGTAAGAAGAAAGTTTCTAAAATTCCCGAGTCTGATATTAGTGGTAGATCAGTACTATAAAAACCACAAAAATTCTTGTTCTCACTGTGGTAGCAGTTGGCTAACTATTTACACTTGTAATAATTATCATATTTTGTATCACACCAATTATGATCCTTTGCCGAAATTCAATAATTTTTTTTAAATAGAACTGCTAAACTGAATGTGCATACATCTTATAGAGTAAAAAATGTCCTAATTACTTGGCTAATGACCGCTGATCTGTTATACGGTTCGCTTAACTTTCGTTTTCGTTTATCGTTTGAGGGATCATACCCGGGATCTTATTACTTGGGTTTCCTTAACCTTTCTCAATACATTATATTCCTTTTATGATCCTCTCTTATAATCCTTGAATTTAAATCCTTTTTATCCTCTTACCTTATACTCAATTCTTTCGGTATCTGGTGGATTTTCGGGAAAAATCAAAGTGTTCGAATTTGGATTCTGACGATCTTTACATACACTTATATACCATACAGAGTACTAATAAGATATCAGAATAACAATAAAAGAACCCCTACATAGTGTGGCATGAAAAGTTTTCTTATTCAGCAATATCAGCAAAAACACTATTCATAAAGGTTAATAAAAGTTCAAAATTTTGGGGTTATTACATAGAAGATGTTCTTTCCGAATTAATAGTTAGGGCTATTGATTTGATAAAAATAGTGGGAGATATATATTGTGTATATATATATGAATAATCACTTGAACATAATTTAATGATCATATGTAGACTAAGTCATATTATGCATTTTAATATTGTAGATATCAAATGACAAATAACACAAATAACTTATCTATGTAATAGTCCTTGAGAAGGACAAGCTGACATTAAATAATTTCCACAATTGACACGAGAACTTGAGGATTGTCCTCAGGTTCAATGATGTCACTCAAACCTCTCACTTATTTCTTCTAGCTGAGAATGAAACATGTGCTGAACAAAATGCCTATGAGAAGCAAATTGATTATGCAACTGATGTTTCATGTCTCATGCTTGTAATTATGAGTGCTGAGTTTTAGAAGCAACAAGAGCATAATGATGCTAATGATATGATTGAGCACATTCAAAGGATGTTTGAAGGATAGGCTCGTTAGAAAGATTTGACAATAATAAGGCACCATACTTTTGCATTAATGGGAGAATGATATCCGGTTGGACCACATGTTCTAAAGATGATAGGTATATGTACCTTGATATTTTGGGTTTCAAGAATAGTCTAGAGACTCAGCTTGATTTGATCAAACAATCTTTGAACAACTTCTATTCTTAGTTTGTTAAGAACAAAAGGAATGAGATAGACAGAACACTCACTGAGTTGTTAAGCATGTTTAGAACTGCTGAAAATAACGCGGTAAAGGCCTGAATTACGTCCATATTGATGATGTACACATGGAATGCAAATGGGAAAGGAAAGTGGACATGCAAGGTGAAAAGTTGATCTCATTCGGTGCCAAACCAAAGTCCAATCCCAAAGGGATTTTGAATCCTGATAGTGGTGTTACTAAAGGAGATGATTGTCATTCTTGTGGAAATAACCGGATGATTGAAAGTTAAATTGTCGAGCTTGTTTGGAAGATCTAAAGAAGAAGACTAGTAATGGTCAAGTTTCAGGTATCGGGTTAGAATTGGAGCAAAAGTTCTTGCTCTAGTTGAAGGAACTCGATACCTAATTTTGCCCATATAGGCGAGATTGAGAATTTAATAAATTATTATTACGTGCCTGCCTTTAGGGGATACATTAAAGCAATTTCTTGTAAGGACAAAGGTTTTCATTTTAATTAAATAAACAATAGTTGTTTATTCTATTTTAATGATAAGGCTTATAATATTGCATAATTATTTAACAATTTATATGTTCTAAGATGACTCAAATCAAACATTACCTCTACCATTGTCGTTAAGCCATATTCATGAGAAATACATTTCTGAGTTATATATAGATGGATACTTGGATAAGTTTGATTTTGAATCATACGAAAGATGTGAACTTTGTCTCATTGGCAAAATGACTAAAGCTTCTTTTACCTGATCAGGTGAAAGGGCCACCGAATGACTAGGACTTATACATAATGATGTATATGGTCGAATGCATATGATGGCAAAAGGTGGCTTATACTACTTTATAACATTTACTGATGATTTCAGTAGATATGGATATGTGGTTCTTATGAAGAACAAATTCGATTCTTTTGAAATGTTCAAAGATTATAAGGCCGAAGTAGAAAAGCAAACAAGGGAAAAGTATAAAAGTTTTACGATCAGATCGTGGAGGAGAATACTTAAGCCTCAAATTCAAGAGTTTCTTGAAGGAGTGTGATATTGTATCACAACTTACTCCTTCTGAAATACCTCAATGGAATAGAGATTCGGAGAGGAGAAATCGTACCTTGTTGGACATGATGCAATCGATGATGAGTCAAACGGATCTTCCAATCAGTTTCTAGGGTTATGCTCTAGAATCGGCTGCATATACACTTAACCAAGTTCCGACCAAAGTGGTTCAAAATACTCCGTATGAGATATGGACTGATAAACGTCATAGCATGTTATTTATGAAAATTTGGGGATGTGAAGCGTTTGTAAAATGTTTAGCCTCTGACAAGCTTGGACCAAAATTAGATAGATGCTATTTTGTGGGATACCCAAGTGAGACTACGATATAGTTTTTATAATCCTTCCAAGAACAAAGTGTTTGTTGCTCGGGCCGTTGTATTTCTTGAGGGAGAACTACTTTCTAAGAAAATCAGTGGGAGGATAATACATTGCGATGAAGATCGAGAACCACATGATAACATTGAACCAGAGTTGGATAAGATCAGGATGTACATCAAAATGTTGAAAGTAATCATGTCCAAGAAACACATGTTATTCGTAGATCTAGTAGGATTCACCATGAGCCTGGGAGAAATTATGAATTTCTTTTGATTCAAGATGGTGATGTGATGCTTACGGATAATGATAAGCCTCTCACCTACCAAGATGCTATGAACAGTTCAGACTCCGAGAGATGGCTTGAGGCCATGAAATCCGAGATGGAATCCATGTATCAAAATAAAGTATTGACTTTAGTTAATCCACTCGAAGGGGTAAAACCTATAGGGTGCAAGTGGGTTTTCAAGAAGAAAACTGACATGGATGGTAAAGTACAGACCTATAAGACGCGACTAGTGGCAAAAGTTTCAAACTAATTCATGGTATAGACTATGATGAGACTTTTTCACCGGTTACTATGGTCAAGTCTATCAGGATTTTGTTAGCAATAGTTGCTTACTTTGACTATGAGATTTGGAAAATGGATGTCAAAACTGCTTTTTTAATATGGGAGCCTTGAAGAGGATGTATATATGATACAACCTGAGGGTTTTGTCGATCCAAAGTTTGCTAAGATAGTTTGTAAGTTGCTTCTATCTATTTATAGATTGAAGCAAGCCTCAAGGAGAATGAATATTCATTTTGATGAAATGGTCACATAATTTGGCTTTATTCAAAACGAAGATGAACCATGTGTTTGCAAGAAGGTTAGTGGGAGCCATGTGACATTCCAAGTATTATATGTAGATGACATATAATAGATAAGGAATGACATACCTTCTCTACAGGCTGTTAACACTTGGTTGAAAAATAGTTTCTCGGTAAAAGACTTAGGCGGTGCTACCTATATATTAGGGATCAAGATCTATAGAGATAGATTGAAAAGATTAATCGACCTAGTCGGAGTACATACATTGATAAAGTATTACATCATTTTATGATACAAGAGACAAAGAAAGGATATTTTTTGATGTCTCATGGGATAGTGATCTCAAAAAGATAACTGCCCCCTAAATTATTAGATGATAAGGGCCATTTGAGAAAGTTCCAGATGTGTCAGCAATTGGATCTATAATGTGTACAATGATATGTATTTATCTTGATGTGTCGTATGCTTTGAGCATGACGATCATATACCAGTCGAATCCAGGTGAGGGTCACTTGATAGTTTTCAAGAATATTCTTAAGTACTTAAAGAGGACTAAAGATTTATTTTTGGTGTATGGAGAAGATAGGGAACTGGTTGTAAAGGGTTACACTGATACTAGTTTCTGAACCTAATTTTTGAACAGACAAGGATGATTACGAGTTTATGTCTGTTTTGTGTTTTGTTTAAATATAATTGATGTTAGCTTGAATAGTTCACAGCAAGAATATTGATGATTCTATGGAAGCCAAATATATTGATATTTTTTTGAAACAACCATGAAGACTGTTTAGGCATGTCCTTAGGCAATATCGCCTTATTAATGAGATTAATGATTAAGGAGATATAAATGTAAAGTGCATAGTAATGATAGTGTTGCAGACCCACTAATTAAGGCTTTATCGCAGCAGAAGTACGATGGTCATAATAGTTCCATGAGTATTAGATACACGGGTGATTGGCTCTAGTGCAAGTGGGAGATTGTTAGTGTTTATGCCCTAGAGACAACACTATGATGTTTTAGTTTAAGACATTAGGATTATTGATGTTTATGTTTTATCGATTATTCTCTTTATAATTTATTAATTCTTAATTTACTGCGATATAAATGTTAGATTAATAAATGTCCTTGGCATATGATATGCAATTCTATATCTCTAAGTACGTGACTTAGAAATGAGATAATGAGAATATTATCAATATTCCTAAAGGTCCCTGGTCGAGTATTATTATTAAGGGACAATAATAATACATTAAGACTGGTGTGTTTGTTGACTGATGATCACATCTCATTGATCATAGGTATAGTGATATTAAAGTAAAAAACACATGCAAATGTATATGAACATGGTGCTGGACAAACCCAATGTGAGATTCTACATGTATGTTGTGTCATAAGTAATTCTCACAGTGATAATGATGTAATGGTCCTTAGACCTCAAGTCATTATATTTCTATACGAGAATTAATATACATTGATTCCATTAAAAGTTATCCTTGACCGGGTAATGATAAAAGTGGACATTGGGTATATTATGAATCGTATGAGAAATATGAATGATCTAGATGGGATTTAACCCTCCTATTTTAGGAGTGATATTATTGGCCTCTTGTTTTAGCTAGACTATGAAATGCGTGGCCATGCTCAAATGTTGATTTGATATGGTAGTCTACTCATTGATCAAGGAAACTTGGATTAAACTATGATGAGGATGACACATTACATGCCTCTAGTTTAATCTATAATATTTGGTTAAAGGGATTATATTACATTGTACATTATTCACAAAAGGTTTAATCGATCACCGATTCAATTATTATTACTTGGGTAGCAATGATGTATTACTAGATGCCGCTCATTGTTTATGATTTTAAATTAGATTTAAAATTCGTTTCCAACGTAATAATAACCTATAGGGCCACACACTAAAAATGTTTGAAGGATTATTTAATTTAAATTGGATTTAAATTATATTAAAATAATTTGAATTATTTATAATATTAATTAAGTATGACTTAATTAATTAGATAAATATTGATATTCGAATTTACTAATATTAATTATGAAATTTATTTGTTAAATAATTAAGTGTGACTTAATTATAATACAAACAGGAATTTCGAATTAATAATAACTCCTAATTAGATAAGAGTTATAATTTATTTTTCTACTCTCTATATAATATCTCTTGTGTGGCTGATTTTTTGGTGAAAAAAAAGTTATTTACTAAAATCCTAACCACCAAGAGAGAAGATGGAGAGAGCAAGAAGAAACGAGTTTGTGCTAGTACACATCCAATCCTTGCGTTCAAGCATTCGTATGGATACAGATAGAGCGTAGATCACGAGAGCGGGATGCATGGTGATTGAACAAGCTTTGGATCTCCATTAGTCAACCAATTGGTAAAGCTTCTTAAGGTAAACAATCTGATCTACGAATTAAATATATGTTTTTTCGCATGGATCCTGCGGCGGGTTTCGAAAATTATGACTTTTTACGTTTTTAATTATTGTTTCCGTTGTGTTTATGTGCTCGAAACCCTTCAGAATCAGTATTTAAATCTAACTTGGTTGGAGTGGCCATGAGAGTTGATGCAGTTGAGCAGTCTTGCATTCCAAATCTTTTGAGTAGATTCCTGGTGTATTTGGATTGATTTATGAAAATTCCTTCATCAGTCTGTTTAACTTGTAACCCCAGAAAGTTACTCAGTTCTCCCATCATACTCATTTGATACCTGGACTGCATTAGCTTTGCAAATCTCTCACAGAGTTTATCATTAGTAGATCCAAAAATGATATCATCAACATATATCTGTACTAATAACAAGTCCTTACCATGGTATTTATAAAAGAGAGTTTTATCAATTGTACCTCTTTTGAAACCACTCTCTGGCAGAAATAGAGCAAGTGTTTCATACAAGGCCCTTGGAGCTTGCTTCAGTCCACGGAGTGCTTTATCAAGTAAGTAGACATGATCTGAATACTTTGGATCAATGAACCCTGGAGGTTGTTCGACATAAACTTCCTCTTCGAGTTCTCCATTTAAGAATGCACTATTCACATCCATTTGGAACACCTTAAACTTTTTGTGAGCAGCATAGGCAAGAAAGATTCTAATTGCCTCAAGCCTTGCAACTGGAGCAAATGTCTCATCATAACCAATGCCTTCTTGTTGTGAGTAACCCTTTGCAACCAGTCTTGCTTTATTCCTTGTAATAATGCCCTCACTGTCAGTTTTGTTTCTGAACACCCACTTTGTGCCAACTACAGATCTGTTATTTGGTCTTGGCACAAGGGTCCAGACTTTGTTCCTTTCAAATTCATTGAGTTCCTCTTGCATTGCTGTAACCCAGTCAGCATCTTGCAGAGCTTCTTCAACCTTCTTAGGTTCAGTTTGAGATAGAAAAGAATGGTAGAGACATTCATTCTGAGTGGATTTTCTTATTCTTACACCACTGTCAGGGTTTCCAATGATTAAGTCAGGTGTATGTGTGACTTAGACCATTTTCTTGCAGATGGAAGTTGACTCCTTTAAGATGAACCCCCTTGATCCAAGAAATCTCTGTTATTTCTTTGATTAGTACCACTATTGTTTCCTGATGCTCCCCCTGAATCAGTGTTCCCATTGTTATCAGTATTTGACTCATCAAAATTTGAGGAATATGAGTCTGATGATCTTTCTACTGATATTTCTTGAGTTGAATCACTTGTAGTAGTCTCTGGATTTGAGTCATGTTGCTCCCCCTCAACATATGCTTCAGTGTTAAAAGTATTTCCACTGTTTTGTGGAACCTCAGAGCTTTGAGTGATATCAGGGCTTACTGTAACAGAGTCAGGACTTAAAAGTTCAGCATAAGGTACTTCATTTTCAAATCTCAATTTGTCATGGCTACCTGCATCTTCAAGTCTTGTTATCTTCTTATCATCAAAAGATACATGTATAGAATCCATGACTGTTCTTGTTCTCAGATTGTAAACTCTGAAGGCTTTTGTGGACAATGGATATCCCACAAAAATTCCTTCATCAGCTTTCAGATCAAACTTGGTCAGCTGCTTCGGATGAGTTTTGAGAACAAAACACTTACAACCAAAAATATGAAAGTACTTCAAATTTGGCTTCTTTCTCTTCACCATCTCAAATGGTGTTTTTCCATGCTTGTTGATCAATGTTGCATTTCGTGTAAAGAAAGCAGTTTGCATAGCCGCAGCCCAGAAGTAGGTAGGAAATCTTGCTTCCTCTAGCATGATTCTTGCAGCTTCCATCAGAGTTATATTCTTTCTTTCAACAACTCCATTTTGTTGTGGAGTTCTAGGAGCAGAAAACTCTTGTTTTATCCCCTTGAGTTTGCAGAACTCTTCCACAGAGCTATTCTTGAATTCAGTTCCATTATTACTTATGATGATCTTCACTTTGTATGTTGATCCTTTTTCCAGCTCCCTCACATGATCAAGAAGAATGGATGGAGATTCATCCTTGGTGTGCAGAAAATACATCCATGTGTATCTTGTATATTCATCAACAATTACGAGTGCATACCTCTTCTTGGCAATTGACATAACATTCACTGGACCAAAGAGATCAATATGAAGTAGATGATATGGTTCAAGAATGGAGGATTCAGTTTTACTCTTGAAAGAAGTTTTCCTTTGCTTGACTTTCTGGCATGAGTCACATAAGCCATCAGGAGTAAAAACTGCATTGGGCAATCCTCTCACAAGATCTTTCCTCACAAGTTCATTGATATTGTTGAAGTTGAGGTGAGAAAGTCTTTTATGCCAGTTCCAGCTGTCTTCCGCAGATGCTCTACTCAGTAGAAAAACTTCTAAATTATCAATACTTATGGAGACCCTGGCTTCATATAAACTACCATATCTTACACCAGTCAATGCAATCTTGCCATCAGACTTACTAACAATTTCACAATGCTCCTCATAGAAGTTGACATGGTAACCTCTGTCACATATTTGACTCACATTGATCAGATTATGCTTGAATCCTGCAATTAGAGCCCCATTTTCAATTATGATATTTCCAATTTTGATTTTGCCATATCCCAAGATTTTTCCTAAGTTGCCATCTCCATAAGAAACGCTTGGGCCAGCCTTCTCCTCAAATTCTGATAGCAGGGATTTATAACCAGTCATATGTCCTGAGCATCCACTGTCTAAGACTAGAGCATTCCTCCTATCACCCTACAATCAGTAATTTGAATTAGTTAGTGTTTTTAAGGATCCAGAATTGTTTGGATCCTTTGGCCTTTTTAAGTTTGTTAACATATGCAGCAGAAGACTTTTTATGAGGGTTTATGTTAACATCCTTACTATCAGTATTTATACATGCAGAAACATATTTTGCTTTAACTAAAGAGGGTTTTAGTTTATAATAATCATAATATAAACTGTAATACCCTTTACATGTATAAATAGAATGCCAAACACTACCGCAATAAAAACAAGGACTCTGTGGTTTATATCTAACTGTTATATTCCTAAACTCTGATTTGGAAGGAACAACATTTATCTTTTTATTCTTCTTGCAAGAATTAGCAAGATGATTAGTGCTACCATAGTTTGAACAGGTCTTTCTAGGTGCATTAGGAGGGGTTACATAATTTCCATTCTTATTAACACCTACCTTTCCATTCCTATATTTCCTAGACCTTTTCCTCTTGTCTTTCATGTGAAGATCCTTCAGCTTCTTCTTAAGCTGTTTCTGAGTCATTAAACCAATATTTACTGATTTTGTGTGAACTTGTTCACTCTTATCAGTAATTAAATTTGATCTAGGTGCAGAAGTTGCACCTTCCTCATGGATTGACTAAACAGAATTAACACTTGGATTAAACTTAATGGTCTTTATTTGAACCTTGTTTAGTTTGACCTTGCTATCAGTTTTTATTGGTTCTGTTTTCTCAGTTTCTTTTCCACTTTTCTTATCAGAACTAGATCTGGAAGAATATCCTAATCCTGATCCCCAACAGCCATTCTCTATAATTTCCTGAGTTGACTTTCCCGAGTTAGTCCAAAGTTTAATAACTTCTCTTTCTTTTGCTAGCTCCTTCTCTAGATAAACATGTTTTTCTAACAATTTTTCTTTAACATAAATATCATTATCTCTTTCTTTTCAGCTACACTGATGAATCTGATGAATCATCTGAATCTGATGAATCATCCCAGTTTCTCTTCCTTGAGATCAAAGCTTGTTTCTTTTCAGCTATGGGTTTCTGCAGTCAGCTGCAAAGTGTCCAATTCCATCATAGTTGAAACATCTCTCTTTTGACTTGTCAAGTTTTCCAGATCTAGATTCTTTCCCATCAGTATTTCTTCTGCTGTTCCTCTTATCAGAGTTTGAGGAACTGGAACCTTTTCTGGGAAATCTTCTCCCTTTCTTGAAGTTCTTGTAGACCATCTTCTTGAAGCTTTTAACCAGTAGGGCAGCCATTTGATCCATGTCTTCATTGTTGTTATGATCACTGTCAGTATACGATTCAGTATCAATATTTGAGTCATCATCAGAATTTGATGATTCAGTATCTGATTTTGCAATCATGGCTTTCCCTTTGGAGTAGCTTTTCCTCCTAGCTTTCTCCTTTGGCTTCTCTTCAACCTTGAGTGCAATGAGTCTAGATTTAGATCCTTTCCTCTTGCTTCTTTGCTCCCTCTCTAGTTCATGAGATTTCAGAACTCCATAGATCTCATCTAGAGGTGTGTTATCAAGTTGATAGTTATCCCTTATTGATGTGACTTTAAAGTCCCACTTTTCAGGGAGATCAAGTAGGAAATTCAAGTTTGAGTCCTCCAAATCATATTCTTTGTTGACAAGGGATAAATCATTCAACAACTTCTGAAATCTGTCATAGATCTCAGTTAAAGACTCATTGTCCCTTGAGTCAAAGTGCTCATATTTTGAGTAAGTACTGTCCTCCTGTTCTTCTTGATAGTGGTTGTACCTTGACACTTTACTTCTAAAGTATCCCATATCTCTTTTGATGTCTTGCATCCAATGACTCTATTGGACATAACACTATCAAGACTGTTGTGCAGGATATGTCTGACCTTAGCATCCTTCATGATAGATGAGATATCTTTAGGAGAATAGTCCTTCCCGTCTTTGTCTATCATCTTCTCTGGTTCTCCTGTAAGCGAAACAACTACCTTCATTGTTCTATGAGGACCATCATAGATTTTGTTTAGATATTCAGGATCCGTGGCTTCCAAACACATGACCATCCTGACTTTCCAGATTGTATATTTATGTATCTTCAGGATAGGCACCTTGATTGCTTCATACCTACTCATGTTGCTGCTTATCTGTGATGTGGCTGGGGGTGGTTGCTTCAGATTCTGTGTTTTTTCTTCTTTTTCCGACATTGTTGATTGATTTTCAGATCTTAAACTGTTTGTATGTTAACAGCAGGCTTTGATACCAATTGTTAGGCCCTTAATCAACTGTAGAGGGGGGTGAATACAATTAATATAATAAATTCGACAAAGCTTCAACAGAATCAACAATTTTTATATTAACTGATAAAACTTATTACAAATGTACCCTCTCGAAAGGATGAACAAATAACATTGAGAGCTGCTAGGTTATGCGAAAGATATAACAATATCACAATGCATATAGCATGAACCTAATATGTGCTTTATATAGAGCACAACTACATAATTTATAAGGAATCATATTCTATTAACAACAAGGAAACCTATATAATGTTTCTGAGATAAAGTCTTTTACCGCCTTGAGTTCCTGCTTTCTTTTCCTTATCTATGATCAACTGATGTGACAAATACTGATTACATCATCCGTTGACATCATCATCCGTTGATATCATTATCTGTCGATATCATCATCCGTTAATGTCATCATCATCCGTTGATATTAGTTCTGATGTGAACTTTTGATAGTTTCTGCTTGATATCATCAATTACTCCTAACACATATGACTATTCCTGTCATTGCTCAAGGAAGTCAAATTTTTGTGGTTGATGACATTATGATGAAATTATGAAGACAGTACAAGACATGGATGATGTTATCAATGATCCTATCTTTGAGGGAAGTACATAAGAACCTTCAGTTTAAAGGTTTAAAAAAGCTTCTACGCCTCAAGTCACACAAGAACCAACAATTCAAAGCACTGTTGCAGATTTAGTATCAAATCCTGATATGGGGTCAATTCCTGACAAGCAGCACATTCCTGATACAAGACAATTCCTGATGGAGCTGTTCCTGATTCCACACATACAGATGTACTGATCACTTCTCAAAATAATATTGAAGCAATATTGGTGCAACCACTCAAGGCTATACCAATGATTGATATTCCTCAAGGTACAAATCCTTCACACTCTATTTTATCTGCTGATATGACTATGATTATACCTTTACAAAGGAATACCTCTAGTCATATGATCACAAAAAACTCTTCTCAACCACCTCTTATTTCTGTGGGACAAACTTCTCTGAGATTTTTATGTGAGAATGAGAGAAAAGATTTAGTGAAAAACAAAATTCAAGAGAGGCAGGATCCTTACCTGGCAAAAGGAGAGGTAGATAAGACTCATGATTTAGTTAATCCTTGTGAGGAAGCTCTGACTATTAAAAGTCATGAGATGAGTGGTGTGAGAAGTGATGAGATCAATTTAAAAGAACAGAGAGATTAGGCACTCATGGTTATTTTCTTACATGATCTACACAGGTAACCAAGCCTTCTAAGTCTAATCTTGATTTAAAGCTCAAAGGCATAGTTCCTGATTCTAATGTTGATTCTGATATTCCTGAGAAATCTTCTGGTGATCAAGATGATTCTAATGACTCTGATGATGATAATCCTGATGATGTTGTTTTGAAAGCTGGTATTGAATCATCTAAATTGTCTACTTTTGCTTCATCATCTGGTCATGCTACTATTCTACATCCTCATAGGGATTATAAATGGAATCATTCTCGGAGATTACCCAGTGAAAAGATATCTATGGAATCTGCTCAGACTTTAACTGATCATGCTGTTCAATTGATTTCACATACTGATATGAAAGCATCTATCAAATCCACTATAGTTTTAGTCAAAGGATTGCCTTCTCCTGTCTATGCACTCAAGCACGATACTGTTAATTTCATAGAAGAGATTGATGATCTTTCTGTGACTATTAAAGGTACAAACAAACAAAGTGGTTTGCTAAAGAGAATGTTTAACTTGGAAGCAAAACAAGATCATATGTCTGAAAAGCTGACACCCTTGGAGGCTAGTCAGAATGCTACAAATTCTAAGTTGGATGCTATTTTATCTCTTCTATAAAGTCTAGATGCCAAAAAGGGGAAATGGTATCAAAGACAAAATGTCAACCTGAGTCAGTTTTGAGGAGAAATACCAATTCTGATGATGATGGTGATGAACAAGAAAAGGAGACTTCTGATGATGTGAAAGTTCATATTGGAAATGTAATTCAAAGTCAAAAGAAGACACAGTCAACTTGTAATATCCGGAATATATCGTGTAATTATTTTTGCTATTATATAATTATTATGTGTGTTCAGTATATATTCTGTGAGCTAATTGTTAAGTGTTATCTGTACTTGAATATTCAAAAATAATATTAATTGAGTATTTTAATTTTTATATGTCCAAAATAAAATATAGATAATTGTCATATCTTCCTAATTATTTTTATGTTGGTTTATGGATTTATAAGAATCATATAAAATTTCTAAAATCTTTTTCCGGGTAATTAAAATCTATTTTATAAAAACGGGAACCAACCGACGTCAACCGTTGTTACGTTTTTGGAACCCGAAACTCTTTCGAGAACTCCTTCCTAACCTAATTGTAATATTCCGAGCATATTCCATGTTTCGACTTTTTCGATCCGGCGTACGGTTTGTCCTGCGCGGGTCCCGGCGCAACATTTTCGATACAATATTCATTTCGGTAAATCAATAAAACCCGTACTTTCGATAAACGGGAGCTTTTTATTAAACTATCACAATTATCACTTCGTAATACGTGTAACCAGGCGCTGAGACCAAGACCGCAGTACAAATTGTACTGATTTGGATAATTATCCCGAAAACCGACATCGTTTGGATCAGTTTTTACAAATAAACGTACCGTTTTATATCCGGAATGATCCAACGGGATCCTAATTTTTCGTAATTATATATAGCCTTTTACCGTATTTTATTTCGTATCAAAATCATTTGTAGACAGATAATTATATAATTTTCAGAGAAAAACCCTAATTTCCTAAAACTGTTCTAAGAATCAAACAAGCATTTAGAGGTGTTATTGAATTTGGTTTGGAAAGCTCGAGTAACCAATCTGAAGGTCTTGAAGAGCTCTACCAGATTCTATAATCCATACACCTGCAGAAATCAAGGTTATTTTTCTAAAAAATTATTTATTTTCGAATTTATTTTATTTAAAATATGAATTTTTGTTCGGATGATTGTTTGTTTGATTTGATGATTGCATGTTATAGAGCTTGTTTTCCTGATGATTTTCATATGTCATATGTTTGATTTGGAGTTCAATAACATGTTCAAATTTGAGTTTGATTTTCGAATTTTAAAATTAGGGTTTATAACCCATATGAATGTTCTTAATTGAAATTTGGGGGTTTCTTATTCTGTGATAGATTGATGTTGTGTTATAGTGGGTTGTGTTCTCTGTGAAATTTGCAATCTAGTCGTATAAGTTTCATGAACCAACGAGGTCTGTAGAGAAGGGAGTTGTGTTTTGAAGTTTTCCGATGTTCGCCGGAAACTGGAAAATTTCACGGCCAAATTCCGGCCAACTCAGGGATTGTTAGGATGAATTGATTGCATGGTTGTGTTCCTGGTAACCTGTAGATGTGATCTGGAGGTGTTGGTGGGATGAGGACACCGGGAACGTGTTCTCCGGCCATCCCCGACTTTTTCTGGCGACTAGACTGCAAAATTGCAGTTTGGTCTCTGTAGTTTTGAAAACGATGCAGTTTGGTCCCTGTAGTTTCCAGACTTTGCAAAAATTGGATTTCTGTTTTAAAAATGTTTAAAAATCATATTTCCTATTTATTTATATTATAAAAATTTGTTTTAAATTTCTGAAAATTCTAAAAATTATTCTTTTAATTCTGAAAATTATTTTTAATTCACAAATAAATCTAAATTAATTAGTTAATTAATTCCAGTTAATTTCTAATTGATTAATTGGTCAATTAATTCAAAAATTAATTGATTAATTGATTTAATTAATTATTAATTGATTTTAATTAATTATTTAATTAGATTTAATTATTGAAAAATGATTTAAAAATTCTGAAAAATAGTTTCGAGCTTTAAAATATTATTCTAAATTATTTCCAAGGCTCGATAATTATTCTAAAATTATTTCGGAGCCAGAATTGGCCAACCGAACCCTGTTTATTCCCAAAATTGATCCAACGACCCGTTTTAATTCCGAAAAATGTTTTAAAAATCATTTTAAATACCAGAAAGCCTATTTATGACCCGAGACTTCTTTATAAATAATATATAATTGATTACGTGATGTATTATGTGCTATATGTGACTTGTTAATTGACTATCGGTCTATATATTCAGTGTTTACTTGATTATCGCATAACTTTCAATCCGTTAATCGGATTTGGGTAAAACGAAGGGTAGATAGAAGTATGTGTTGAATAGAATTCCATGAGTAAATTATTGATAGATGCTTATGATATATGAGCAGAAAAGGCAAGACATAGGAAAGGGAAACAGATAGTTGAGGAGTAAGACGCTTGTGATTGGAAGCGAGTGCAGTGTAGTAAGCTAATATCAGGCAAGTGTTCTGAACTTTCTCGAGATATTATAGTATTTGATAGTCAGATTGATATTGCAAGTGCTTTGAAGCACTGAAACCTAAACTCTGATTCCAGTTATTGTTCTTGAGCCATAAACCTTATTCTTTCTAGACCATTGATTGTTGTATACCTAAACACAAATCTCAAGTATACGATTTTACTCCACAAATACATGTAAACAAAATCCCAAACACTGAACTGAATTACTTGTACATTCAATCATTGTATCCTATGCTTTGAAAGCCCAAATCTTTGAAACCCTGAAATGTTGATTCCTTTGTTATCCAATTCTTTCATTACCCAGCATCCAAGCTTTTAAATTGCCTTATTGATCCTTACAAGGATTGAAACCCTTTCATTGTTAAACATTTATTGTTGTTAATGATTTCGGTTATTGTTTATTATTGCATATTTTGTTATTATGTTAGAATTGGATTGTTTTTATAAAATTGTGGACCAGATTCGTGGTCAAACCATATAATGGTCAAGTTAGGCCAATGTGTGCCTTGGATCCAGTAGTTAGAGCAATGCTGTGTGCCTTGCTCGGGGTTAGTGCGTGACTGATCAGCAGCCTAACCTTGGTTTTTTTTAAATAAAAGTATAGTATCCAATTCTAAATCATAATCCATTGTTCACTTGATATCATAATCATATTCACCTGATGATCATTATTCTCAGTTTTGTCATTGTGACTTGCTGAGCTAGTTAGCTCATTTGTGCGATGTTGTTTATATTCTTTCTAGTTAAAAAGGAACCAGTTGGTAGCAAGGATCCCCAATCCAGCGCGAGAGCTAGGGGTTCAGGTTGAGAAAGCTGAGCTAGTAGGCTTCTTTTGGGGATAATTTAAATTTGTAAAAGTTGTAATAATGTTTAATACTCAGTTTGAGTTTGAATTAGTTGGGATTTGAACGGTTTGTAATATATTAGTGTGTTTGGCTTGTGTGTATACTTTAACCTGTTGCGGTCCGTGATGGTTGGTAAGTAGGGTCACTGCATATATTATTATTTTTTTATTATTGTTATAAACATGTTATAATTAAGGTGTGTGTGTGGACCCCAAAATTCTGACCCGGGTTTGGAGGGCGCCACAGGTTTGGTATCAGAGCTACAGGTTATAAGTCACTGACACAAGCCTAGGTTGACGGGAATGGGTAGATGGATAGGATTAGAAGTAAGGTATAGGATGATAGAACGTCGAGAGGTTGAGTGTTATGGTATAATCGGTATTAGTATAGTTTGCGTCGTGGTACGAGATTCTTATATTACGATATGATTTGAGATAGCAGAGATGGCCGACTCTTTTATTCCCGTATCAGCTGATCACTCAGAGCCTTCAGTTGGAGCACCAGCATCGGATCCACGTCCTGTTATTCCACCAGCATTGGCTATTCTACCTCCACCGGTGTTGTAGCCTGTACCATTGCAGGCTATTCCACCTCCAGGCATGAGGCCACCTGTCAGAGGACCCCCACCTGCTGATTCAGGCTTTACTAGTCATTCAGTCACAGGAGTACCTTTCCAGTTCTCTTCCTATCCTATCCCATATCATCAGTTTGAGGCTTGCCTTATGGAGCAGCGATTCCTACAAGGTCAGATCCAGGAGTTATTGCATATCATGCGTACCAGAGAGATGGGGAGTGATGAGAGGCGACTTAGGGAGAGGCTCTAGGCGTTTCGTAGAGCAGCTGCTGTGAGGATTGTTGAGGCTACACATGAGGACATCACCCCTGATTTCCTAGTGGAGTGGGCTAAGTGGTATCTAGAGGAGCTTGAGGAGATAGGAGGTCCAGATTTTCCATGAGCCAGAGATTCTGAGATGGAGATGCTGAACAGTGTTGTTATGATTATGTAGTATGGACAATAGTGTGTAGTGTGTATCAGTAGACTTTTGAGTTGTATTTATAGACTAGCGATGTTGACTAGTGAGTAGGTTATTGTACCCTTTTTGCTTTTACTTTCGAAGCGTCTTTACGCTTGTACTACCTAAAACTTTTGATCTATATATCAGTACCTTTTCTTTTCCAACACTGTCATTTACTTTATCGCACCTGTTTTACTTTACCTTATTTATTGCACCAGTATACCCTGTGATACCATGTACCCTGTTTTCCATAACTGTTTATATTCTGTAAAGAAGCATGCAATTTACTTAGTTACAACTGTTTTCAAAAAGAGATATTCCTGTTTTACAAAACTTTTCTTTTATACAAAGATTTGATTCAAAAGTTAAATAAATTGATTGATTCTTTACAGAAAATGCCTCCCAGAAGAAATACCCGCCCCAACACCCAGAATGAAGAAACCAATAACAACAACAATAACAACCAAGATGATACAAACCAAAATGTGAACCCAGGACCCATGGACCCAGCAATAGCCCAGATTCTTCAAATCTTGGCCCAACAAACAGTTCACCTGACACAACAACAGCAAAGACAGACCAATCCCCAGGTAACTTTCAAAACTTTTCAGGCAGTAAACCCACCAAAATTCAAGGGTTCCTTAGAGCCAATTGAAGCAAATGTGTGGTTAAAGGAAATAGAGAAGGCTTTTGCCTTGGTAAAAGTGAAAGGGGAGCAGAAGGTTGAATTTGCAAGTTACTATCTGAAGAATGAGGCCACCTATTGGTGGGAGATGGTGAAGACATTGGAAAGCACAGATGTTATTACTTGGGAAAGGTTTAAGGAATTGTTTTTAGAAAAGTATTTTCCTCAGTTTGTTCAGGATCAAATGGAGCTGAAGTTTTTAGAATTAAAGCAAGGGAACATGTCGGTAACAGATTATGAGGGGAAGTTTGAGGGATTGTCAAGGTATGTGCCGTCGTATGTTGATACTGATAGAAAGAAAGCTAAGAGATTCCAGCAAGGCTTGAAGCCATGGATTAGAGGGAAGGTAGCTATTTTTGAATTGGATACCTATGCCGGGGTTGTACAGAAAGCTATGATCGCAGAGACAGAGAGTGAGATGTTCCAGAAAGAAAAGGAAAGCAAGAAAAGGAAAGTTGAGGGAAGTGAGGGTCAGTCACAAATAGGGAAGTTTCCAAATTTTAAGAAGGGCAAGTTTCAGCCAGGGAGAAATTTTAATTTCAGTAGACAAAATGCAGGAGACGGAGGCCCGGGCAATCGTCTAGCTAATGTGAATCAGCCGAATCAGTTAAGATTAACTTTTCCAGATTGTCAAGTATGTGGAAAGAAGCATGGAAGAGTTTGTAACAAGTTGAATGTGGTATGTTTTAAATGCAACCAGAAAGGGCACTACTCGAGGGAGTGCCGAAATCAGCCAGCAAGAGAGCCAGCAAATAAGGATCGGCCTATCCGGAATCCAGCAGTGAAGGTTCCAGTCATTGGATTTACATGCTTTAAATGTAGGAAGCCATGACATATGGCCAGGGATTGCAAGACACCGGCCCCAGTCAGTAATGCATTAAGGATTATGGGATCTACCCCAACAGTGAATGAGACTCCGAGGGCTAGAGTTTTTGACATGTCGGTGACGGATGCGATCCAGGATGCGGATGTCATGGCAGGTACGCTTAATGTGAATTCTTTATGTGCCAAAGTGTTAATAGATTCGGGAGCAACTCGATCGTTTGTTTCACAAGATTTTGTTAGTAAGTTAAATTGTCCAGTTGGGTATTTAAATGAAATAATGACTATGGAATTAGCAAATCAAGAACGTGTAACTGTTAACCAAGTTTGTGGGAATTGTAAGATTGAGATTTCTGGTAGTAAGTTTTGTGTAGATTTGATACCGTTTAAGTTAGGAGAATTTGACGTTATATTAGGAATGGATTGGTTATCTAAGCATGATGCTCAGATAGATTGTCGAAATAAGAAAGTAATGGTGAAAACGCCAGACGAAAGAATAGTAACGTTCAAGGGACAGAAGCAGGTAAAGAAGTTCTTAACGATGATTCAAGCCAAGAAGTTACTACGACAAGGATGTGAGCATTTCGTAGCATATGTGATCGACAGAAGTCAGGAGCCAGCAAAACTTGAAGATATTCCAGTTGTGAAGGAATTTCCAGACGTATTTCCCGATGAGTTACCAGGACTTCCTCCAAATAGAGAAATTGAATTTGCAATCGACTTAGCACCTGGAACCGAACCAGTATCCAAGGCCCCGTATAGAATGGCGCCCGTTGAGCTGAAAGAGTTAGCAAAGCAATTACAAGAGTTGTTAGAAAAAGGAGTAATCAGACCCAGCGTATCCCCGTGGGGTGCACCGGTATTATTTGTCAAGAAGAAAGATGGAAGCATGAGACTGTGCATCGACTATAGAGAGCTCAACAAGTTGACAATCAAGAATAAGTATCTGTTACCCATAATTGATGATTTGTTTGACCAATTGAAGGGAGCCAAGTATTTCTCCAAAATCGATTTAAGATCGGGATATCATCAACTAAAAATCAAACCAGAAGATATACCAAAGACAGCTTTCAGAACAAGGTATGGACATTATGAATTTCTAGTAATGTCTTTTGGATTGACCAATGCCCCAGCAACGTTTATGGACCTGATGAACATAATTTTCAAGGAATATTTGGACAAGTTCGTTATAGTATTTAGAGATGATATTTTGATTTATTCAAAGACGGAGGAGGATCATGCGGAACATTTAAGGACAACTTTGGAGATTTTAAGGAAAAAGAAGTTATATGCTAAATTGTCGAAGTGTGAGTTTTGGCTACAGGAAGTTCAGTTCTTAGGACACATAGTCAGTAATGAAGGGATCAAAGTGGACCCGACAAAGATCGAGGCAATTACGAATTGGGAAAGACCGAGAACACCCACTGAGGTAAGAAGTTTCTTGGGATTGGCAGGATATTATCGACGACTCGTTCAGAATTTCTCAAGAATTGCAACACCATTGAGAAAACTTACACGAAAGAATGAAAAGTTTATATGAAATGACAAGTGCGAAGAAAGTTTTCAGGAATTGAAGCGGAGATTAATCACAGCACCTGTTTTGTCACTTCCAGACGATCAAGAGAATTTCGTAATTTATAGCGATGCTTCTTACAAAGGATTAGGATGTGTTCTTATGCAGCACGACAAGGTGATTGCGTATGCGTCAAGGCAATTAAAACCACACGAATAGAAGTACTCTACTCATGATTTGGAGTTAGCAGCTATAGTTTTCGCTTTGAAGATTTGGAGACATTATTTGTATGGAGAAAAGTGTGAGATTTTCACGGATCACAAAAGTTTGAAATATATATTTACCCAAAAGGAACTTAATATGAGACAAAGGAGATGGTTAGAATTGATCAAGGATTATGATTGCTCGATTAATTATCATCCCGGTAAGGCGAACGTTGTAGCAGATGCGTTAAGTCGGAAGGAAATGTTAAATGTGTTATCCGTACCTAAAGAGATATATAAAGAATTTCAAAAATTGATATTGGAGATTGGAATTTGCAAGCCTGAGGAAGCAAAAGTGTACGGTATGATTTTCCAACCGGAGTTATTGGAGAAAATAAAGAAATGCCAGAAAGAGGTAATTGATCAAGATATAAATAGTTTGGTAGGTGAGGAATTATGCACGCAACAAGATGATCAAGGGATTCTTAGGTTTTCTTCAATAATTTGGATTCCACCAGTGACGGAGCTGAAAAATGAAATTTTACAAGAGGCACATAGTTCAAGATATTCCATCCATCCAGGGAGTACCAAAATGTACAAAGATTTAAAGAAGAATTATTGGTGGCAAGATATGAAGAGGGAAATTGCGGAATGGGTTAGTAAATGCTATACATGTCAGAGAGTTAAAGCAGAGCATCAGAGACCAAGCGGATTGCTACAGCCATTGGAGATTCTAGAGTGGAAGTGGGAACATATTACCATGGATTTCATAGTTGGACTACCAAGGACAAGGGCTAATCATGATGCCATTTGGGTTATAGTAGATAGACTTACCAAGTCAGCTCATTTTCTGCCTATAAATGAACGATTTTCACTCGACAAGTTAGTTCATATGTACTTGAAAGAGATCTTAGTTCGTCATGGAGTTCCAGTGTCTATTGTATCTGATCGAGATCCAAGATTTAATTCAAGATTTTGGAAGAGTTTTCAATAATGTTTGGGAACAAAATTGAATATGAGTACAGCCTATCACCCCCAAACGGATGGCCAAAGTGAAAGAACGATCCAGACAATCGAGGACATGCTACGTGTTTGTGCTATTGATTTCAAAGGAAGTTGGGACGAGCATTTACCCCTGGTAGAGTTTGCCTATAACAACAGTTATCACGCCAGCATTGGGATGCCACCTTATGAAGCCCTTTATGGACGCAAATGTAGATCTTCAGTATATTGGGATAAAGTAGGAGAACGCAAAATACTCGGACCCGAATTGGTGCAGCAGACAGAGGAAGTTGTTGAAATTATCCAGAAAAGATTAATAGCCGCACAAGATCGTCAAAGGAAATATGCAGACCAGTCAAGAAAAGACATGGAATTTGAAGAAGGAAGTTTGGTATTGTTGAAAGTATCACCGTGGAAAAGACTAACAAGGTTTGGGAAGAAAGGGAAGCTAAACCCAAGATATGTCGGACCTTTTGAAATCCTAAAGCGTATTGGCAAAGTAGCTTACGAGTTGGCGTTACCTCCGCACATGGAACACATTCACAATATTTTTCACATATCAATGCTTAAGAAATATAATCTAGACTCCAGGCATGTAATAGAATATGAGCCAATAGAACTTCAAGCAGAGTTATCATATGTAGAGAGTCCGATAGAGATTCTAGAGGAAAGAGAGAAAGTATTGAGAAATAAAGTGGTAAAGTTAGTAAGAGTATTGTGGAGAAACCCAAAGGTTGAAGAGTCAACCTGGGAGTTAGAAAGTGATATGAGAGAAAAGTACCCTCATTTGTTTTCTTAGAGATTCCGGGATATATCATGTAATTATTTTTGCTATTATATAATTATTATATGTGTTCAGTATATATTCTGTGAGCTAATTGTTAAGTGTTATCTGTACTTGAATATTCAAAAATAATATTAATTGAGTATTTTAATTTTTATATGTCCAAAATAAAATATAGATAATTGTCATATCTTTCTAATTATTTTTATGTTGGTTTATGGATTTATAAGAATCATATGAAATTTCTAAAATCTTTTTCCGGGTAATTAAAATCTATTTTATAAAAACGGGAACCAACCGACGTCAACCGTTGTTACGAATTTGGAACCCGAAACTCTTTCGAGAACTCCTTCCTAACCTAATTGTAATATTCCGAGCATATTCCATGTTTCGACTTTTTCAATCCGACGTACGGTTTGTCCTGCGCGGGTCCCGGCGCAATATTTTCGATACAATATTCGTTTCGGTAAATCAATAAAACCCGTACTTTCGATAAACGGGAGCTTTTTATTAAACTATCACAATTATCACTTCGTAATACGTGTAACCAGGCGCTGAGACCAAGACCGCAGTACACATTGTACTGATTTGGATAATTATCCCGAAAACCGACACCGTTTGAATCAGTTTTTACAAATAAACGTACCGTTTTATATCCGGAATGATCCAACGGGATCCTAATTTTTCGTAATTATAAATAGCCTTTTACCATATTTTATTTCGTATCAAAATCATTTGCAGACAGATAATTATATAATTTTCAGAGAAAAACCCTAATTTCCTAAAACTGTTCTAAGAATCAAACAAGCATTTGGAGGTGTTATTGAATTCGGTTTGGAAAGCTCGAGTAACCAATCTGAAGGTCTTGAAGAGCTCTACCAGATTCTGTAATCCATACACCTGCAGAAATCAAGGTTATTTTTCTAAAAATTTATTTATTTTCGAATTTATTTTATTTAAAATATGAATTTTTGTTCGGATGATTGTTTGTTTGATTTGATGATTGCATGTTGTAGAGCTTGTTTTCCTGATGATTTTCATATGTCATACGTTTGATTTGGAGTTCAATAATATGTTCAAATTTGAGTCTGATTTCCGAATTTTAAAATTAGGGTTTATAACCCGTATGAATGTTCTTAATTGAAATTTGGGGGTTTCTTATTATGTGATAGATTGATGTTGTGTTATAGTGGGTTGTGTTCTCTGTGAAATTTGCAATCTAGTCGTATAAGTTTCATGAACCAACGAGGTCTGTAGAGAAGGGAGTTGTGTTTTGAAGTTTTCCGATGTTCGCTGGAAACTGGAAAATTTCACGGCCAAATTCCGGCCAACTCAGGGATTGTTAGGATGAATTGATTGCATGGTTGTGTTCCTGGTAACCTGTAGATGTGATCTGGAGGTGTTGGTGGGGTGAGGACGCCGGGAACGTGTTCTCCGGCCATCCCCGACTTTTTCTGGCGACTGGACTGCAAAATTGCAGTTTGGTCCCTGCAGTTTTGAAAACGATGCAGTTTTGTAATATCCCGTAATTTTTAGAATTAGATTATTAATTGAATAATAGAATAAAAAGGATTAAAATTATACAAGGACTAGGATTTAAAATTGAATTAGACTAATGAGCCTATAATTTGGATCCAATTCTAATATGGATAACTTGTAGGTTAAGATACAGGATTTTGTATCGTTATAAATACATCATATTCGTCCTCCTCGTTTTAATCATTAAAATTCGTAGGCCTTTATTTATAAAATTCAGCAGTTTTGCAAAATTCGTATAAAATTCATCGTAA
Source organism: Apium graveolens (assembly GCF_009905375.1). NCBI lineage: Eukaryota > Viridiplantae > Streptophyta > Magnoliopsida > Apiales > Apiaceae > Apium > Apium graveolens. The sequence continues at coordinate 291,379,354 of NC_133649.1, read as the reverse complement.
GTCAGAATTCAGTGATTCTAGACTTTTCGGAGAGATCTTTTCGTTCTCCACAACTTTTGTGTTTTGTGTTTTTCAAGATAACGTCGTTTAGAGGGTCAAAAAAGGCTAAATTCAGATCTGGTCAGATTTTGAGGTAAGTTTTCAATCGATCTTGCTAGTGTTTTTAAAATTGTGTGTTGTGCGTTTATATTTGATTATCAAAACTTGGGCTAAGTGATCATATATTTGATATTATTATGTGATATAGAATATGTATCGATGTATATATGTGATGTCTAGACGATAATTTGAGATCTTTGATTTGTGCCATGGTTTGTGAAAATATCGAATAAGAACTTAGGACCGCAGTCACCGGATTATAGTGACAGTTTTCTGAAAATTTAGGACCGTTATCACCGGGTTGTAGTGGTCGTGGCATGAATTATGGGTTTTGAATTATTGTTGTTTATGTGCTATGTGTATCGTATGTATCGAAAAAGAATAAGAATATGTATCGAAATTGTTTGTTTCGTATATCGTATCGTATAGATTATTGTATTTTGTTATATGTGGACATGTTACTTGGCCAACTAGTTGGATCGATTGTTTTCTTGTTGGGCTGTATAGCTCATTTTTTATATTTCAGGTTTCGTCTAAGGTTTCGAGTTGGATAGCATTGGAGTTCGAGGACTTAGAATTGAAGTAGATTGACTTTTGGACTTCCGCTTTTAGCTGCGCGTTTGTAATAGACACATTTGTAATAGAATTTCGATTTAATAATTTGTTTTGTATTAGTTTTGGTTTAGAATTAATAGTCCGGATGTGCGGGCTGTTACAGTTGGTATCCAGAGCAGGCTGTCTTTCGGAGTGTATTAGGTATGTGACTAGTACATTTCCTAGGATTCGATCTTGTGGACCATAGTTTGACCTTTGGTAGATCAGGGGGTAGATGGGGTAGATGTGTCTCGAACTTTAGCATTGTTGTGAATTTAGGGACCAAATTCTTTTTAAGGAGGGTAGTATGTAATATCCTGTAATTTTTAGAATTAGATTATTAATTGAATAATAGAATAAAAAGGATTAAAATTAGACAAGGACTAGGATTTAAAATTGAATTAGACTAATGAGCCTATAATTTGGATCCAATTCTAATATGGATAACTTGTAGGTTAAGATACAGGATTTTGTATCGTTATAAATACATCATATTCGTCCTCCTCGTTTTAATCATTAAAATTCGTAGGCCTTTATTCATAAAATTCAGCAGTTTTGCAAAATTCGTAGAAAATTCATCGTAAGTCAGAATTCAGTGATTCTAGACTTTTCGGAGAGATCTTTTCGTTCTCCACAACTTTTGTGTTTTGTGTTTTTCAAGATAACGTCGTTTAGAGGGTCAAAAAAGGCTAAATTCAGATCTGGTCAGATTTTGAGGTAAGTTTTCAATCGATCTTGCTAGTGTTTTTAAAATTGTGTGTTGTGCGTTTATATTTGATTATCAAAAGTTAGGCTAAGTGATCATATATTTGATATTATTATGTGATATAGAATATGTATCGATGTATATATGTGATGTCTAGACGATAATTTGAGATCTTTGATTTGTGCCATGGTTTGTGAAAATATCGAATAAGAACTTAGGACCGCAGTCACCGGATTATAGTGACAGTTTTCTGAAAATTTAGGGCCGTTATCACCGGGTTGTAGTGGTCGTGGCATGAATTATGGGTTTTGAATTATTGTTGTTTATGTGCAATGTGTATCGTATGTATCGAAAAAGAATAAGAATATGTATCGAAATTGTTTGTTTCGTATATCGTATCGTATAGATTATTGTATTTTGTTATATGTGGACATGTTACTTGGCCAACTAGTTGGATCGATTGTTTTCTTGTTGGGCTGTATAGCTCATTTTTTATATTTCAGGTTTCGTCTAAGGTTTCGAGTTGGATAGCATTAGAGTTCGAGGACTTAGAATTGAAGTAGATTGACTTTTGGACTTCCGCTTTTAGCTGCGCGTTTGTAATAGACACATTTGTAATAGAATTTCGATTTAATAATTTGTTTTGTATTAGTTTTGGTTTAGAATTAATAGTCCGGATGTGCGGGCTGTTACAAGTTTGGTCCCTGTAGTTTCCAGACTTTGCAAAAATTGGATTTCTGTTTTAAAAATGTTTAAAAATCATATTTCCTATTTATTTTTATTATAAAAATTTGTTTTTAATTTCTGAAAATTCTAAAAATTATTATTTTAATTCTGAAAATTATTTTTAATTCACAAATAAATCTAAATTGATTAGTTAATTAATTCCAGTTAATTTCTAATTGATTAATTGGTCAATTAATTCAAAAAATAATTGATTAATTGATTTAATTAATTATTAATTGTCTTTAATTAATTATTTAATTAGATTTAATTATTTAAAAATGATTTAAAAATTCTGAAAAATAGTTTCGAGCTTTAAAATATTATTCTAAATTATTTCCAAGGCTCGATAATTATTCTAAAATTATTTCAGAGCCAGAATTGGCCAACCGAACCCTGTTTATTAACCCAAAATTGATCCAACGACCCGTTTTAATTCCGAAAAATGTTTTAAAAATCATTTTAAATACCAGAAAGCCTATTTATGACCCGAGACTTCTTTATAAATAATATATCATTGATTACGTGATGTATTATGTGTTATATGTGACTTGTTAATTGACTATCGGTCTATATATTCAGTGTTTACTTGATTATCGCATAACTTTTAATCCGTTAATCGGATTTGGGTAAAACGAAGGGTAGATAGAAGTATGTGTTGAATAGAATTCCATGAGTAAATTATTGATAGATGCTTATGATATATGAGCAGAAAAGGCAAGACATAGGAAAGGGAAACAGATAGTTGAGGAGTAAGACGCTTGTGATTGGAAGCGAGTGCAGTGTAGTAAGCTAATATCAGGCAAGTGTTCTGAACTTTCTCGAGATATTGTAGTATTTGATAGTCAGATTGATATTGCAAGTGCTTTGAAGCACTGAAACCTAAACTCTGATTCCAGTTATTGTTCTTGAGCCATAAACCTTATTCTTTCTAGACCATTGATTGTTGTATACCTAAACACAGATCTCAAGTATACGATATTACTCCACAAATACATGTAAACAAAATCCCAAACACTGAACTGAATTACTTGTACATTCAATCATTGTATCCTATGCTTTGAAAGCCCAAATCTTTGAAACCCTGAAATGTTGATTCCTTTGTTATCCAATTCTTTCATTACCCAGCATCCAAGCTTTTAAATTGCCTTATTGATCCTTATAAGGATTGAATTTCATTGTTAAACATTTATTGTTGTTAATGATTTCGGTTATTGTTTATTATTGCATATTCTGTTATTATGTTAGAATTGGATTATTTTTATAAAATTATGGACCAGATTCGTGGTCAGACCATATAATGGTCAAGTTAGGCCAATGTGTGCCTTGGATCCAGTAGTTAGAGCAATGATGTGTGCCTTGCTCGGGGTTAGTGCGTGACTGATCAGCAGCCTAACCTTGTTTTTTTTTAAATTAAAAGTATAGTATCCAATTCTAAATCATAATCCATTGTTCACTTGATATCATAATCATATTCACCTGATGATCATTATTCTCAGTTTTGTCATTGTGACTTGCTGAGCTAGTTAGCTCATTTGTGCGATGTTGTTTATATTCTTTCCAGTTAAAAAGGAACCAGTTGGTAGCAAGGATCCCCAGTCCAGCGCGAGAGCTAGGGGTTCAGGTTGAGAAAGCTGAGCTAGTATGCTTCTTTTGGGGATAATTTAAATTTGTAAAAGTTGTAATAATGTTTAATACTCAGTTTGAGTTTGAATTAGTTGGGATTTGAACGGTTTGTAATATATTAGTGTATTTGGCTTGTGTGTATACTTTAACCTGTTGCGGTCCGTGGTGGTTGGTGAGTAGGGTCACTGCATATATTATTATTATCTTTATTATTGTTACAAACAGGTTATAATTAAAGTGTGTGTGTGGACCCCAAACTTCTGACCCGGGTTTGGAGGGCGCCACACAACTCAAGTCTCTAAGGATAGATCACATGGATCTAACATGAAAGCTGCTCTTGTTACTCCTAGTTCAATTCCTGATGACAAAGTTACAAGTTCTGATTCTTTTCCTGACACTGAAAGAGTGATAGTGATTCCTGATTCTGTGAAGACTGAAGAAGAAGGAATTCTATTTCGAATGGATTTACAGATTCTCTCTGCTTATGTTGAAGTTGTTAATGCTGAAAACTTCAAGGGAAAAAAACGGTTTTTGACATAGAAGAAAAGGCACATGAAGGAAAAATCAGAATAGCTGTTGACAAAGCAGATCAAGAATACAAGAATATGCTTAAAAGATCTTAGAGGGATAGATGGAGGAGTACAAATTTGAAGATGTTATTCCCAGTGGACTAACAATGAGATTTACAGAAGGGGGGTTGAATGTAAATCTCAAAACTTTTTCAAGTTTTGAGCAGTTTGTAAGACTAAGTGTTTGAGTGATCAAATGTGTGTGAATTGCTTGGAGCTGATGCAGACAGATATATATTCAAACACAAATGTAATGAACACAAAGAACTTAAAAACTTTTCTGGTGGATTTGTTGTTCCACCAGAGATGTGTTATTTCAGAAAATTTGTGATTCAAAATTAAATCACAGTTGCTTCCTAGTACAAACTAGATGATTTTCTCTCTTGATATTTCTAAACAGCTCAGGGAAAATTCACATCTAATTACTAGCTACTACTTGGTTTATATAACACCAAGTTTACAAGTGAAGACAAAGATAAAGTACAATAAGACAATAGTTCTCCACTTGTTTCTGTTCCATTTTTATCCAATGTAATATGGAATTATCTGTTGACTTTCCATTATGAACCAGACTAAAAATGGCTGCTTTTTCTGCTGTTCCTGAAATAGGCTACCACATCTCTGTCAATCCATGTGCCTCTGTCAGCTTTGTTAACTGTCACTATCAACTGCTATGAGACTGAGCATCCATTGAAGCTTTCATCCGTTGATGGCTTTATCCGTTGATGCTCTAGCAGTGCATCCGTTGAAGCTTTCATCCGTTGATGGCTTTATTCGTTGATGCTCTAGCAGTTGAAGCTTTATCCGTTGAAGCACTTATCCGTTGAAGCGTTAGAGACATCCGTTGAAGCTTAGTTTCTTATCCGTTGAGGGTCTTCAATATCCGTTGACACTTCTTCACTTATACAAAATTACAAGGCATGAAATATTTACAATTAGCCCTCCTACTTGTACATCCATCAGTAGTCAACATGACTAATTATCTCGTAACAACATCTAAGAATTACAGCTTGAAATCAGAGAGTGAGATGTGCTACTATACCAAACTTATTGCTAAGTAAGGCTACTCCTTCAATGGATAGCCAAGATGGTCTTATCCGTTGAGGCTACAAATACTAGATTTCTACTTAAGTGTTTTGCTGAACTTATCATCAAACTAATACATATATTCCTAACAATCTCCCCCTATTTATGTCTACTAGAACTGTAGGCATAAATTTGGGTTTAGCTTGATGATAACAAAACACTTAACAAATATATAAACTGTAACAAAGCAGAAATTCAAAAGTGCTGCAAAAGTGTATATGCTGAGATAAAATTGAAGAAATACATTGTTTCCAAGGGTGCTCCTTTAGCCTGAGCAAATTACTTTCTTTTCCTTTGATCCCTGGTTTTCTTTCCTAGCCTCCTGTCATTCTCCTCTATTTGAAGTTGAAGTTGTCTGTAGAATTCAGCTTCATCTTCTTCATTGATATCTAACTTAGATTGCATACCCTTGAGAGTTTCATTACTGGCAATCTTTAGCTGATCTTCAATTCAGAAAAATCTTCTGACTCCTTTGTTGTCTCTGAACTCCATCAACCAATGAGGTGATTTGTGAATTGTAATACCTCTCTCTGGAATGAGTAAAATTCTAGGCAAAGCATTGGGCTCCCTCCAAGTTTTCCTTATATTGGCAATCTTGTTGAGAATCTCAGTCCTGACAGTTCTGGTAAAGCCAGAATCCTTATGTATGGCTGAGTAGACTCTAATCAAGGTAGTGTAGCCTTCATTCAGAATTCTGTGAAGAGGCCATGTTCTTTCCCCAGCTCCTTTGTATTTGAACACTAGTCTTTCTGGTAGCTGTTTGTAGGCAGCTATTCCCCTTACATCCTCCAGCTCATCCAGATAGAGTTCAATGTTTGAAAATTCTTTTATGTCACAGATGTGAACATAATCATCTTTAGAGTTTTGAGGTTTGGACTTAGACTTCTGTGTGAATTTGATTGAGGCTTTAGAGGGTGTTGATTTGATTCTTCTTTTCTGCTTCTTTGATGGTGGAGAAGAGGTTAGGAAGGTGGGCAATTTGATGGTGTCCCAATCAATTGGTTCCTCTTTGGGAATGATTGTTTCACCATGAATGTTCATGAAGGGGTCAGGTACAATGGGTTCAGGAATAAAGGGTAGTGGTTTGGATATTGATTGGGTTTCTTCAGTCTTATCTACCTTCTTTCTCTTTGCATTGACCTTCTTTCTTTTCCCTTTCTGCCATTCTTCCTTACTTCTTTCCTCCATCTCAGTACCAACCATGTCCCCCATAGCTTCATCTTCACCTTTGTCTTCAATTTCTTTCTGATCTTCAGCCTGACTTGACTCTAGCTGTTTTTCAAGCTTTGCTTGTGCTCTTTTGTCAGCCTTTAGCTGTTTGGCTTCTTCCTTCAACCTTTTGGTTTCTTCCTTCTTGGCTATTGAGAATTTGGGATGTCCTTGCATCACACATATGCTCTTTCCCTCTCTGAAAATAATAGCCATGTTTCTCCTTACAGCCTCATCCATGGTCTCTTTGAGATATGCAATACTTTTTCCTAAAAGCTTGTCCTCATCTGCTTTTGGAAGAGGAAAATCCACCTCTTTTAGAGGATTCTTTGTAGAGTCCTTATTGGATCTGTTGTTGGGCTTGAGAACCATAGGTTGCAGATCTTTGGAAGAAGTTTCTCCATCCTTATGCCTCCCTACTGGCTTGAGTTCCATAATAATTGATTCCACTTTTGTGCTATGCTTCACAGATTGTGATTGAGAAGTTGTAGAACCAAATATTAGTTGCATCTTTTCATCAATCTTCTTCCTTTTCTCTTTGACTTGCAATTCAGCTGCTGCTATCTGGATTAGATCAATTCCATCTAGCTTTCCTTTGACTTGAATTGGTGAAGAAGTTGTGATGACAGGAACTAGCACTTGAGAAATCTGAACTGTTGTAGATGGCTCTCCTTCCCCTTCCCCTTTATTCTCCCCATTTTTGTTATCATCAAGGGTAGGGGTCAAGCCTTGTGCTTGTGCCAGCTGCATGAGTAGATTTGTTTGAGTTTGTTGATTCTGAAGAATGGTGACCATAGAGTCTTCAATGATTTGAACCCTATCTTCCAATCTGGCCAGCCTCTTGTCAGCATCAGAGGTCTTCCTTAGTCTCCCCAATAAATCTTGCATAGTACCATAGGGTATAACTGAATCCAATTTCTCAGCATTGTAGGATTTCAGATCAGCAATGTCCAGCTTGAGCTCATCCACATTTAGATTTTGCTGGTAATGTTGCAACTGCAAGAGATGCAGAGATTCCAGATGAGCTTGAAGAATTGCCTTGGTACCAGCATCCTGAGTCTCCTGAATGGTCTGCTGAATTGTCATGACTTGTTTGACCAAAGTGACACCAAACTCTCCTGGTGTTGATGGTTTTGTCCATGCCCATTCAGGAAGATTAGGAACGGAACTTGGGCCTGCTACTCCCCCTAAGTTCATGCTCTCATTCAAAGAATTAGAGTCATCATCATTAGAATTTACTCCAAATTCTTCAGATGGCTCACCAGCTTGAGAAGGCAGCCTGTTGACAGCAGCTTTGTCTCTGAGAAGAGATTCTGAAGTGTGTACAATGTGTAGTGTCTGTTCTGCCTCCACATTGCCCTGTGCAGCCAATAATTGATAGGCTGAAACAGGGTGAGTAAAAGTGTCAGCATCCAAGGAAATGTTATCAATGACAGCTTTGTAGTGTTGCTGAAATTGTCTTCCCTTATCTGCATCATCCACTTTCATTAACTCACTAGCAATGGCTGGATCCACCCTTATAGCTTCTGTACCTGCCTTTCTCTCAATTTCTCTCTTTTCTTGCATCAGGGGCTCCCCCTGGCTCACACACACCCTCACACCCTCACCTTCACCTTCTAAGGTGGCACTCCTCTCACTTACTTTTGCCATGCTGGAAGAAATAGCATACATTTGGTGACTCTCAACCTCTCCTTTTGCCTGGGAGCAACCCAGCCTCTCACTCAAAAAATCACTCCCTTCCCTCAAGCCTAAAAGTGATTGTACAGTTGCCATGTCCTCTACAGTTGGAGTTGTTTCTGTTAAGTGTGTAGAGGCCATCAACGGATAGGGAGTATCCGTTGAAGTGGAAACTGATGGTATCAACGGATAACTGCTGTTAAGCTTATCCGTTGAAGAACAACCACTTGTCAACGGATGAGAGATATCCGTTGAAGAAGGAAATGATGTAGAGATAGAAAGTGATATAATTGTCGAATCTGTGTGGATTGATTTTAAGTGAGGTGACACAGATTCTGCAACTACATCTGAAAGAATTGGCTGATGATCCAACAAATCATCTAAAAGATGATGATCACCAGGTTTTGAGTGGGGCTCCTCCCTGAGTTTTAATGAGGGAGAATCAGGAATTGATGTGAATATCATATCCACATCCAGAGAGGGTGTAGGAGAGTTTGAGGAATGGAGTGTGTCTATATTGAGAGAATGGGGCTGTGATTCCACATTTGCTGGAATCACATCAAGCTGAATTTGAGAAGGCACAGATACTGGTGGGTGTATCTGTGCTGTGTGTGTCCCTTGTGTGGAAACTAGGGTTTTGGCCTTCTTCTTCCTTGAAAAGGCTTGAATTGGTGAATGTTTAGCTTCAGTGTCCCTCCCTCTTTTGTTCTGTGTCCCTGGATGGGGACTATTTTCAATAGTTACATCCTTTTGGGAGGATGCAACTAGGGATGTGCTGGACTCATTTTGAACCACTACAGTCTTTTGAGAGACTGTGGCTTGGCAGGAATGGGTACCACTCACCTCTCCCACCTTATCCTGGGGGGCTTTTTGATGTTCACCCCTCCCCTCACCACTCACACCCTGTTCACTTTCTTCAGGGTTTATGGTAGTTGTTACAACTGTTGTCTTTTGAGAAACAACAGAGGTAGGTTTCTTTGACTTGACTTTGGAGATTTTAGATTTGGTGGCTTTGGTAGGAGCCTGTTTGGACAATGACACAGGTTCCATAGCCACACTAGAAGGCAAAGAAATATTGGGGTTGGAAATAGTAGGAGTTATAGAAACATTTACCTCACTTACCTGTGGTGCATTCATGATTGACAAGTATACCAATAGCACCTGGCTGTTGAGGTTCATTCTCAAAAGGTCTGCAAGGACCCTTTTCTCTTGTGCCCAGCATTTGAGTTTATTATTCTCATTGGATATAACCAAACCTTCAGCAACATGGTTAGCCAATAACATAAAGAATCTAGCAAAGTAGATGTTATGTGGTCTATTAGCTTTGTTACCTAATCTGGAACCTAATTCTAGCATAACACAGTTGATAAAATTAAAGTACCTATCAGAAACTAGCATATAGAGCATATTAACAAGAGATGAAGTGATAGCATCAAAATTGCTAATCTTCCCAGAGAAAACCTTAATAAAGGCATCTCCAAGAAAACTCCATTCTTTTCTAAGGCCTTTCCTTCTAATACTACCTAAACTAGTAGAATCAAAAGCATAGCCTATGGAATCTAGCATAGCAGAGACATCTTTATCAGTGTGTGGTATCATGGAATTATTCTCTGGAAACTTAAAGCAAGATTGTAAATCATCACAATTAATGCAATAGTCCTTACCTTTGAGAGAGAAGGCAATAGTCATATCAGTGGAGTTGAACTCTGCAGTTGTCCAAGTCTCCTCAATCACTTCACAGTAGATGGTTGGGGCTTCCAGCATTGCATAGCTCAGTTTGCAGTTCTTGATGAAGTCCATCATCTTGTGATAATCAGAATGAGCTTCCTTCTTTTCAACCAAGACTATGAAATTATTCTTTTCATAGACAAATCTTGTTTGAGACATAATTTTGACTACTGGTGCCATTGTTGTGAGTAGAGGTTGCAGAGAAGAACTTGAGAATTGAGAGAGAAAGAGAATGATAATTGCAAGAAAGCGTTAAGTAAAAATAAGAATTCAATTTGGCTTTTATACTTTCTTGAATTAAAACACAAGTAAAATAATTAAATGATACTTTTAAGTAAGTGAAAGCCGTTCATGAATAAATGAAACTGTAGAAATTCTGAAAACTACCGTAAATACAAATACATACAACACTGTATATCTGTATCAACGGTTGAGTAAAAGAATCAACGGCTGTGACTCACTGTCGTGACACATCAACGGATAAGGTAAATAGTTATCCGTTGATGAACAACCCTATTTTATCCGTTGAAGGATAAAATTTCCAGAAATGTATTTGTCTTTCAACGGATAATGAATATCCGTTGATAGAACAATTTTGGCTTTCAACGGATAGGGAATATCCGTTGATAGGATAAGTCTTGATTAAAGCCAACTTTGTTCTTGCAGCAAATTCATTTTAGGCTACGAGACAGATTACATAGATGACATAGATTATGAATAGTTAAGCATACCTAACTCACTTACTAATCTTGTGAATGTTGATTCATCAAGTGGCTTGGTAAATATGTCTGCAATCTGCTTTTCACTTGGAACAAAATGAAGTTCCACTGTACCTTTCATCACATGTTCCCTAATGAAGTGGTACTTGATATCAATGTGCTTGGTTCTTGAGTGCTGCACTGGATTTTCAGTAATGGCAATGGCACTTGTGTTGTCACAAAATATTAGAATTTTGTCAACAGTTATACCATAGTCAAATAACTGATTCCTCATCCACAGTATTTGTGCACAGCAACTACCAGCTGCAATGTATTCAGCTTCAGCTGTTGATGTGGAAACAGAATTCTGCTTCTTGCTGAACCATGATACAAGCTTGTTTCCTAGAAATTGACAGGTGCCTGTTGTGCTTTTCCTGTCTAATTTGCAACCTGCATAATCTGCATCTGAGTAGCCAATTAGATCAAAACCAGACTCTCTAGGGTACCAAATTCCTAGATTTGGAGTCCCTTTGAGATATCTGAAAATTCTTTTAATAGCCACTAAGTGAGATTCTTTAGGGTCAGCTTGAAATCTAGCACAGAGACATGTAGAAAACATAATATCAGGTCTACTGGCAGTTAAATATAAAAGTGAGCCAACCATGCCTCTATAACTTGTAATATCCACAGACTTTTCAGCCTTGTTTAATTCAAGCTTGGTGGCAGTGGCCATGGGAGTTTTTGCAGGTGAACAATCCATTAAGTCAAACTTCTTTAAAAGATCATAAATATATTTAGTTTGACTAATGAAAATTCCACCACTAACTTGTTTAACTTGTAAACCAAGAAAGTAAGTTAGCTCTCCCATCATGCTCATTTCATATTTACTTTGCATTAATTTAGCAAACTTTTTACAAAGTTTATCATCTGTAGATCCAAATATAATATCATCTACATAAATTTGTACAAGTATCTTAGAGCCATTAACATTTCTAAAGAAGAGAGTTTTGTCAACAGTACCTCTTGTGAAGTGATTATCTAGAAGGAACTTTGATAAAGTCTCATACCAGGCTCTAGGTGCTTGCTTTAGTCCATAGAGTGCTTTCAACAAATAATACACATTGTCTGGAAAATTTGGATCTTCAAAACCTGGAGGTTGGCTTACATAAACTTCTTCCTCCAATTTCCCATTTAGAAATGCATTCTTGACATCCATCTGATAGACTTTGAAATTGGCATTAGCTGCATAGGCTAGAAAGATTCTGATGGCTTCAAGTCTTGCAACTGGAGCAAATGTTTCATCAAAATCTATTCCCTCTTGTTGAGAATAGCCTTTGGCAACCAATCTGGCTTTATTCCTTATGACAATGCCATTTTCATCTATCTTGTTTCTGAAAACCCATTTTGTGTCAATAGAACTCTTGTTCTTTGGCTTGGGTACCAGCTTCCACACTTTGTTCCTCTCAAATTGGTTTAGCTCCTCTTGCATAGCTAAAATCCAATCTGGATCTGAAAGAGCTTCTTCCACTCACTTAGGTTCCTCCTGTGATAGAAAGCTACTATACAGACATTCATCTTGAGTAGCCCTTCTAGTTTGTACTTTAGATGTAGCATCACCAATGATCAGTTCAAAAGGGTGATTCTTGGTCCATTTCCTTTGAGGTGGTAGATTAGCCCTTGATGAGGTTGCCTCAGTATTGTCATGATGTGAGATAGAATGTTGATTTGTTGAAACTCCCCCTGAGTTGCTGATCCTCTGAAAGGAATTGGGAGTTCTATCAACTGATGAGGTGAAGTGATTATCCGTTGACAGACTGTGATCAACAGATGCTTCGTTATGAACTTCAACGGATGATGCACTTTGTCTTTCAACGGATGCTGCATTGCTTCTTTCAACGGAAGCTGAATTTTGACTTTCAACGGATGCAGCATTCTGTGCATTATCCAAAGGCAGGCTCTGGTTTCTTCTTGAGATGCCTTCTTCATCATTCTCATCTTCACAATCATCATAATATATCTCAATATTGTCAAATTTGAGTCCTTCATGATGTCCCTCATCTGTTAGTCCATCAATCTTTTTATCATCAAACACAACATGTACAGATTCCATGACAATGTTGGTTCTTAGATTGTAGACCCTATATGATTTTCCAGCAGAATAACCAACAAATATTCCTTCATCAGCCTTTGCATCAAACTTTCCTTTGTGATCAGATTGATTCCTTAAGATGTAACATTTGCAACCAAAGACATGTAGAAAGTTTAAAGTTGGTTTTCTTCTCTTGAATAATTGATAGGGAGTCATGCATTTTGCTTGATTGATTAGAGAAATATTCTGAGTGTAACATGCACAGTTAACAGCCTCAGCCCAAAAATAAGTTGGGAGCTTTGACTCCTCAAGCATTGTCCTTGCAGCTTCAATTAGTGATATGTTCTTCCTTTCCACCACACCATTTTGTTGTGGAGTTCTTGGAGCTGAGAACTCATGCATGATCCCATTTACTCCATAGAACATCTTCATGGTTGAATTCTTGAACTTAGTTCCATTGTCACTCCTAATATTCCTTACTTTGAAATCAGGATGAGTGTTGACTTGCTTGATATGATTGATGATGATTTCACTAGCTTCATCCTTTGATCCAAGAAAATAAACCCATGAAAACTTTGAGAAATCATCTACAATCACTAGGCAGTATCTTTTCCTTGAAATTGACAATACATTGACTGGTCCAAAAAGATCCATGTGTAGAAGTTGCAGTGGTTCATCAATTGCAGATTCAAGCTTCTTACTGAATGATACTTTCTTTTGCTTTCCTTTCTGACAAGCATCACACAGTCCATCCCTTGTGAATTCCACTAGAGGCATTCCTCTAACTAAGTCCTTTTTGACTAGATCATTCATTGTCTTGAAATTCAAATGGGACAGCTTCTTGTGCCATAGCCAACTTTCAACTGGACTTGCTTTGCTGAAAAGACAAGTAATGGATTCTGCATCTGTAGAGTTGAAATCAGCTAAGTACACATTTCCTTTTCTAACTCCAGTTAGAACCACTTTATTGTCCTTTTTACTTGTGACAATACAGGCTTCAGAATTGAAGGAAACAGTATTCCCTCTGTCATATAGTTGACTGATGCTCAATAAATTGTGTTTGAGACCATCAACCAATGCAACTTCATCAATGATGACATTTTCTTTTGAAATCAAGCCATATCCCATAGTGAATCCTTTGCTGTCATCTCCAAAGGTTATGCTAGGGCCAGCTCTCTCCTTAAATTCTGCGAGCAGGGTGAAATCTCCTGTCATGTGTCTTGAACAACCACTGTCCAAGTACCATAGATTCCTTCTTTGTCCCTGCACACAACAAAATCAATCAAGTTGATTTTGGTACCCAAGTTTCCTTGGGTCCAGCCTTGTTAGTCTTTTTCCTAGACTTCATTCCTCCTGCATCTTTTGACTTAGGTAACTTTGGGTCAACCTTGGTCTCAGATGTGGTTGGTTGAAGTGTAGGGTTAGTTACAGAATCATTTAACACATTTGATTGAATTTGATAAGGCATAGGTTATGCAAACATGTTATTCCACATAGGCTTATTGTATGGCATTTGAGGCATACTAAATGCAGTAAAGTAAGGATTGTTAATGTATGGCATGTTTGCAAAATGTGCATGGGGATTCTGGTGAGACATAACAGGGATAGCATGCAGAGGTGACATAGACATGTTAGGCATGGAGGGATTTGAAGGAATGGGAGCATTTTTAACAGATTTGCAATTATCAGATAGGTGATTAACACTTTTACAATATACACAGCTTTTTCTAAGAGCATACCTATCAGGTGTGTAATTGTTATCTTTATTAATCCCTACCTTCCCATTTCTTTTAGATTTTCTTTTAGTTTCCTTCTTATCCTCAACCAACTTATGCCTTTCTTTCAACCAATCTAAAGTCATGTGTCCTATATTCACCTTACTGACATCTCTGGATGTGCTAGCTCCTTCTTTGATAAAGTTCTTGAGAGTTGAATCATTCTTTTTATTTTTAAAAGAACTAGCATGTTTTAATTGATGAGCCTTCAACGGATGCTCCTTTTCTTCTTTCAACGGATAACTTTCATCATCCGTTGATTCCACATCCGTTGACAATCCATCAATTAATTTTAACTTCTTTTTGTTTTTCTTCCAGGCATCCTCACAGAATGATTCAATTCCCTGAACCTTGACAATTTGAGCACCAACATCCCTAGATGTTTTCCAGGCCTTGATTACCTCTTGCTCACTTTCTAACTGTTTAGAAAGAATTTCTACTTTCTTAACAGCTTCTTCTAGTTCACTCTCGACAGTCAAGCATTTAAGTTTAATCTTTTCAAGCTCAATTACCTGACTCTCTAACACAGCATTCCTATCACTTAAAAACACATTATTTTCTTTGATCCTAGTGTTTTCTTTAGCTAGTGATTTAAGAGAAACACGCAAATGATATAATTCATTGGACATATCATTTATGGCTTCATTGCATTCTTGTTTAGAAAGCTGAGAGAGATCAGTAGTAATTACCTGGTTACTTGATGAACTAGTTTCATTTTCATCAGAATTAGCCATCAGGGCTAGGTTGACATATTCCACATCATCATCTTCATTTACCCCATCTGCTGCCCAATCATCTTGAGTGAGAAAAGCTCTTTCCTTTTGTTTGAGCAAATCAAAATACTTCCTTTTGTAATCAACTTGCTCAAATTTCTTTTTCTCAGAATTTGGCTTTCTACACTCACTTGCAAAGTGTCCACTAATGCCACAGTTGTAACATTTGAACTTTGATTTGTCCACCATGTTTTTGTTTGGCTTAGTGAACTTTGTGTTTTTCCTGAACTTCATCTTTGCAAACCTCCTGGACAGAAAGTCCAGATGTTCATCAATATCATCAGATTCATCCTGACTGGAATTGTCTTCATCCTCAGCAACTTGCTCTTTACCCTTGCTTGATTCTGATTTGCTTGTGCCAATTTTGAGACTTGGCATTGTCTTTTCCTCATTTCTGGCTTCAACTTTTTCACTGTCAGCTACAAGTGCAACTGATCCTCCTTTTCTCTTTCCCTTTTCCAACAGCTCATCTTGCTCCATCTCAAGTTCATAAGTCTTCAAAATTCCATATAACCTTTCAAGTGTGAAGTCCTTATAATCTTGAGAATTTCTTAGAGAAACAGTCATAGGCTTCCATTCCTTTGGTAGAGACCTTAGAAATTTTAAATTGGAGTCCTTGACTTGGTACACTCTCCCATACAGCTTTAATCCATTCAATAGTTTCTGAAATCTGTTGAATGTATCATTCAATGATTCCCCTTCTTCAAAATGAAAATATTCATATTGTTGAATGAGAAGCTGCATTTTGTTTTCTCTAACTTGCTCAGTGCCATCACAGATAAGTTGCACAGTATCCCAAATTTCCTTAGCAGTTTGGCTATTGATGACATTGTCAAACATATCCTGATCCAGGCCATTAAATAAAATGTTCATGGCTTTCTTGTCCTTGTGGACCTCTTCAATATCTTCAACAGTCCATTCTGCCTTTGGCTTGGGAATAGACTGTCCAACAGCAACTGTAGCAGTAGCAGCTGTGGCCACCTTGTGTGGGATGTGAGGACCATTCTCAATGCAGTTGATGTAGCTTTCATCTTGAGAGAGAAGATGTAAATGCATCTTCACCTTCCAGTGATGATAGTTATCTCTTTCCAGGATTGGAATCTTTACACCAATATCCTTCTTACTCATGATGTTAGCAGAATAGATCTTTAAACTCTTTGTATATTAAGAGCTCGCTCTGATACCAATTGTTATTCCCAGTGGACTAACAATGAGATTTACAGAAGGGGGGTTGAATGTAAATCTCAAAAATTTTTCAAGTTTTGAGCAGTTTGTAAGACTAAGTGTTTGAGTGATCAAATATGTGTGAATTGCTTGGAGCTGATGCAGACAGATATATATTCAAACACAAATGTAATGAACACAAAGAACTTAAAAACTTTTCTGGTGGATTTGTTGTTCCACCAGAGATGTGTTATTTCAGAAAATCTGTGATTCAAAATTAAATCACAGCTGCTTTCTAGTACAAACTAGATGATTTTCTCTCTTGATATTTCTAAACAGCACAGGGAAAATTCACATCTAATTACTAGCTACTACTTGGTTTATATAACACCAAGTTTACAAGTGAAGACAAAGATAAAGTACAATAAGACAATAGTTCTCCACTTATTTCTGTTCCATTTTTATCCAGTGTAATATGGAATTATCTGTTGACTTTCCATTATGAACCAGACTAAAAACGGCTGCTTTTTCTGCTGTTCCTGAAATAGGCTACCACATCTCTGTCAATCCATGTGCCTCTGTCAGCTTTGTTAACTGTCACTATCAACTGCTATGAGACTGAGCATCCGTTGAAGCTTTCATCCGTTGATGGCTTTATCCGTTGATGCTCTAGCAGTGCATCCGTTGATGGCTTTATCCGTTGATGCTCTAGCAGTTGAAGCTTTATCCGTTGAAGCACTTATCCGTTGAAGCGTTAGAGACATCCGTTGAAGCTTAGTTTCTTATCCGTTGAGGGTCTTCAATATCCGTTGACACTTCTTCACTTATACAAAATTACAAGGCATGAAATATTTACAATTAGCCCTCCTACTTGTACATCCATCAGTAGTCAACATGACTGATTATCTCCTAACAACATCTAAGAATTACAGCTTGAAATCAGAGAGTGAGATGTGCTATTATACCAAACTTATTGCTAAGTAAGGCTACTCCTTCAATGGATAGCCAAGATGGTCTTATCCGTTGAGGCTACAAACGCTAGATTTCTACTTAAGTGTTTTGCTGAACTTATCATCAAACTAATACACATATTCCTAACAGAAGATGTTGTAGAAAAGAGCATAAAAGAGAGCTCAAGTATTTCCAAATATCAAGAACAAATACAAGTTGAGAAAAAATGCTAATCTAAATTGTAATGATAAATTAAGCTTTACTCCTAGAAGAATAAAGATGGATAATTTACTTGGTTCTAATATAATGGGAGACAAGAAGTCTTGGTTAGTACAAGCTAGGAATCTTAAGTTGATTGAACCATTCACAAGAGCTGGAATAGGACATCATGAAGCTAAACTTGTCAACTTAAAGTTGTTGAACTTCATACTTGCTGACAGTCCTGGTCAGGAAATAACTGCTAATCATCAGGATAGACTTGAAGCTGTGAAGATTATTCTTGACAAACATGATGATTCTGAATCTAAACAGAAGATCTTACTCTTATTGCAAAATGATCAAGTTCAAGTTCTTTCACTTGATGAACTGATGATCATGTCTACAAAGAAATTGAAGTACATTCACTATTTGTTAAGAGTTGAAGATGAAACTTTTATGTTATGGTCAAACATGTTTCTTGCTAATATCAGAAGAATGATACTGGATGATGGTCGATATTATTTTGGATCATATGTTCCTAAGTACATAAATTTCAGAGGGCAAGAAGTCAACATGAAGAAAGGAGAAGCTGTCATTGAAAATGTTCTTACTTAGAGGCATATAACTATGAATCCTGATTGAAGAAAAACTTGGTATATTTCACTAGAAGACATGATGATAGAACGAGCTCAAATAAGAAATCTGTGAGTTGGTATCTATCAATTATCTGACAAAACAGAATATGAGAAGAATTTGAAGATCAAGTTAGAAGATATT
The DNA here is from genome assembly GCF_009905375.1 of Apium graveolens. Taxonomy (NCBI): domain Eukaryota; kingdom Viridiplantae; phylum Streptophyta; class Magnoliopsida; order Apiales; family Apiaceae; genus Apium; species Apium graveolens. Next base: position 291,360,912 of record NC_133649.1, on the reverse strand, counting down.
ATGTTGAAAAAGATTGATGACAAAGTTAAAGCTTTTGTTCAGAGATATTGCAAAATTTATCAAGAAATATGAAGATCAAAATCTAAAATAAAGTAAGCTTTACACTACTTATTTTGTCTATCTGGTTTTTGGCACTAGACAATTCTATTAAAATTTATTCTTATTCTGCAAAGCATAAATTGGGGGAGATTGTTGATAATTGGCTAAGTCGAAGATCAGGATCTGTCTAACAATCAGGATATGATCAACTACTGTGATATAATTATCCGTTGAAAGCTTCGTTATCATCCATTGATGATCTTTAGTCATCCGTTGATATATATAAATGATTATCCGTTGAAGCTACGGTATATATCCATTGATCATGTTATCCATTGAAAATGACTTGGATGATAAGTCAGGACTGCGAGATAAATCAGAAGGTGCTGATTTATAGGATCGTAGTTGATTTAGATATGTATGGAAAATGTTAGAATAATAATGTGACATATCTTGTAATTGATAGAGGACTGATTGTAGATGTGTAGTATATTAAAATAGAATAGGTTATCACAATGTGGTGAGCAGAACTCGAGTATTCACATGACCTAGAAGCTCTTAAGAATATTGTTCTTGAGAGAGTTTTGTAACAGTTTATTAAAGATCAATATAGACTGTTATTTGATTCATCTGTTCTTACTTTACTTTCATAATACATCGATTTGTTTAGTAATTGTATCCAACCCCCTTTAAACAATTACTTTACTGGGCAACATCTTGATTGAGTAAGACTATAAAATGCATGGCCGTGCTCAAATACTGATTTGTTTAATAGTTTACTCATTGATCAAGGAAACAAGGATTAAACGTTGACAGAGGATGACACAATGCATTCCTCGAATTTGATCTATAATATAAGGCTAAATGGATTATATTACATTGTACATTATTCAGGGAAGGTTTAATTGAATCACCAATTATTATTATTACTTGGGTAGCAATGATGTATTACTAGATGTCATTGTTTATAATTTTATTAAAAAATAAAATTATTGCCAACGTAATAAAAACCTAAAGGGTCACACACAAAGAACGTTTAAAACAGAGTGTTATTTATATTATGAATTTAAATATTTTATTATTATTAATTTGAATTTAATTATTAAATTAATTAAGTGAGACTTGATTAATAATATATATATGTTAGAATTCAAATTTAATAGTAATAAAACAAACCCGAAATAAGAATGGGTTGTTTTCAGAAGCCCATTAGGTTTAGGGTTAGGTCTTAATCCCTCTCTCCTATATATACATTAAAATGCATATTTTTAGGGTTACTTGTCATATTACGTTTTTTAGAAAAACCCTAGCAGCTCTACATCTTAGAGAGGCTAGAGAGAAATAGAGAGTGGAAAAGGCAACCAAATTGGCTAGTACTAGCTCCGGTGATCGTTGGAAGATTGTACGATTCGTGTGGATACCTTGGAGAGCAGATCTTCGCAAGGAGGGCTGCTGTGATTCATCAAGATCAGAACTTCCATTACAATCATACGGAAAACTTTATTAAGGTATATGATCATATTCTCCATAATTATCCAGTCATTATACATAGATCCTGCGGTAGGGATTCAAATTTTTTGTATTCTGTTGCGTTCTGTGCCTTTAATCCCTAACATTTATATGGGTTGATTATGTAATATGTAATCATGTTTCTCTTCCTGTGTTTGAGAGGAGATCCATAAACCCAAATTAAGGTTGTACATCGGGAGAAACACGAGTTTCACATCGGGAGCAATTCATCATTGAAGTCCCGCAAAAATAGACATATCTCCATATTCATATGTATATATATATATATGCAGGACATGAACAAGTGTATCCCTATGATTGTCGGCCCTTACTAACAGTAGTATCTTCTAATTTAACGGAATTTGAGGGAAGTCATTTAAGTGAGTATATTTTTTTAAATTAAGCAACTAAAGTGTTGGATTTCAAACATTAGCCAATAAAGTGTTTGCGGGCCACTTTTCTGCAATTTACTCTAGGTTATATATGTTTTAATTTCACAGAGCCCAATCCGATTTTTGCGATAAAAGATGCTTAAATATCAAATTAATGACGAAGACTAGACTTCATTTATCTTACCAAAAATATGGAAACAAATTTATTTTACATAATATTTTAATTTTGAATAATAGTTTTTGAATTATTTTTAAAATTTTAATATTATTTTTTGCATATTCAATTTTTTTATGTTGACTTTAATAAAAAAAAACTGAGCCCGAGAGATAAATAGCAAGAATGACATTTCAAAATAAATTCTGAAATAAAATAGGAACCCAAGTGTCGTATTTTAATTTACAGGACATATATATAAGCTTATAAACCATTATATTTTTAAAAACATCATTTTTTGAAATATGTTTAGAAACTTTAGTTATCTTTTGTTGAAATATTTTTTGTTAACAAACAAAAATGTGTTTAGTATATTCAGAGGATCATACTTTTTGTTATAAACAAACTTATTGCAATTTTTCCATATCGCCCAGCACATAGTGACAATCTAAGCACGTCGATCGACTGTACAACTATCAAAATTTTGATTTTAACACTGACCAAAATCATCACAAGGTTGATCCAACCTGAATATCAGAATTTTCCCTTTACCAACACTTAGCAGCAACGGGGCAAGACACTAACATATGAAACACAGTTTCATTCGCACCATTATAAACTGAGAAAACTATATTTACTAGCACATATATATGATACAACATCGTCCTTATTGACATGATGTTTGACAATGCTCTCCAAATCAAATTCAACACTTTCAGGGGTTTCAACTCTCCACACCTTTCTCCATAAAATGTCATCATCCCCCACCTTCTACATATTTTTTCGAGCTTGTAGTAATCTGAAAGCACTGTGTTAGATATTGAGTGCAGTGAAATATAACACCGAGGGGGGTGAATGTATTTTTTTGGATTTTAATTAACTCTAAAAGTATTTGGCTTAATTTGAACAAAACATATGTGAATTTGTAGAGATAAATTGTTTGACAGTAAACACACAAAACGAGATATCAAAAACTCACTTGATTGTATTAATCAATTTTTTTTCTACAAATATGTGTTCTTAGAAATAAGAAATCAGCTACAAATCTTGAGAGAAAATACAAGATTTTTCTAGATTTGTTTTCTTACTTCTAAGCTAAGGATCCGTGCATGCTTTATAGACTAACATCACAGGTTTACAAAATTTGCAATAAAATGTACTAACATATTTCTAAAGTTATCCTGTCTATTTCCATTTCTGGTGTTAGCAAATCTGTGCAGAATCTTGTAGGTCTGTGACCATTCTTTGTCCAGTGAATCTTGACCCTTGATCTTGTATTCTTCAAGCTGCTTTTGTAGTCTTTTCAATTCTGTGAATGAATTGTTAGTTGAATGATAATCTTGAATTTTGAACTTGTCTGTATTCTGAATTATGAGATAGGTTGTCGAGGTCTTTTTTTTAGAGAAGTGACATATCGATAAGTAAAATGACTTATCGATATCTCGATATCTCGAGTTCTCGACATATATAAATGACTTGTCGAGGTCTCTACTTCTCGATATGTAGAATAGCTTGTCGAGATCTATAGTTCTCGATATAAACTTTTGACTTGTCGATATCTCGAGTTCTCTACATGAGGATTTCGACTTGTCGATATCTCTAGATCTCTACTTGATGAGATGACTTGTCGATATTTTCAGTTCTCTACATAGACATTTTGACTTGTCGATATCTGAGATCTCTACATGCATGTTGACTTGTCGATATCTCTTGGGAATTCTATATAAATCATTTTGGACTTCTCGAAAGACTTTTCGATATCCCTTGATCTGTGACTTGTCGATATTTGACTTAGAACTTTTTTCCTAGAACAATATTATTCAAATCCAAGCTGCTACACTTCTCTACGAGGCATGATCAGGATTTGATCTTCTTTCAGAGTTTATTTCTTAGCTTGAAGGCTGTTTAGAGAAAAATCCTCCAGTATAATTTACTTAACATTTTACATACTTAAGGAATACAATTACAAAATACAAATATAGATTATCATACAACTTATTCTTAGGGCTGTCAAAATGACTTAGTCTTGTTATATGCGAGCATGTCTTGCACAACATACTGCAAACTGAAAAAAGGCCTGAATTTTCTTTACTCCACTGTAGTTGATCTACCTCCCTCCCTTCACTTAGAATAATTCGCTTGATACATACTTGATCCCTCTCGTTAAATAAATCTTGTAAGATATCTTCTTCCCACCCACGATTATCCATTATCATTAAAGATGCAACTTTACTTTGTTACAAACCTTGAGACGTTGAGGTAATGTACAGATTATTCTCCTTATCAAACCAAGATTGTCCAAGAATAGTTTTTTTCACCCATACCTATCTTCCACCTTGCCCTGGAAAAAATGACTATACGAGTTTCCCAAATTCTCCTCCATACGTAACTTGTATTGTTCGCTAACGAAGCATCTAGGTGATTAGTTTTATGATTAGCTTTAAGGATATACCTTACTTTATACAGCTGACTCACTAAACTCGTTGGGATTATGAGAAACCTCCATCCTTGTTTGCCTAACATTGCAAGATTAAAATCTCTAAAATCTTTGAATCTCAATCAATATGCAGCCTTGTGATGACACACACACACACGATCAATTCACCTTTCTTATCTATTGAACCCAAAACCTGTCAAAATTTTGATATAATTCTTTCCAAGCCCTTAGTAATCTCGTAATAAGAAAGTACACATAGCATACGTAGGAAGTGTTTGTGCCACTACTTTGACTAAAACCTCTTTACCGGCCTGTGAAATCCAGTTGTCATCTCACGTTTGTACTCGTTTCCTAACCTTGGTTTTGAGGAATCAAACGTTTGTTACGACCTATCATACTCGGTAATCCCAAGTAAGTATTGTTCTCATCAGCCTTCACCATGTGAAGGTTTTGACAAATTCTATCAGGTTTAAATTCCAGTACATCTATACTAAAAATATATAAAATTTTGTCTAGTTAACCTTTTATCTTGAGGCGTTTTTAAAAAACCTGTAAAATTTTATGACTTTCGTAGTTTTTTAATTGTCCGCTTTAACATACAAGTAGTTTTTTCTTATTGTAACGTTTTTTTCTCTGTTACAATAGATCAATGAAGTGTTACATTAGGGTGTCTATTGTAATACTCGTATATGTAACGTCCCTTGGTGTTACAATAGACCTAATGTAACGCTTTTTGGGCCTATTGTAATACCATTTAAGCATTACAATAACCCACTTATGTTGTAGTGTTTTAGTCCGTTGGTGGCAGAACTTTATGCAATAAAAAAGGGACTCGTCATGATAAGTGATATGAAGATATCAAACTTTAGTATTGAATCTGATTGTGCAAATGTTGTAAGTTTGTTAAAAAAAAAGTCCTACTATAGAAGTAGCAACTTTGATGGATTAGTCGATAATATCAAAATGTTACCCCTCGGGTAGGGTTTAAGGGTTTCGATTATGTACCACGATCCGCTAATGGTCTTGCTCATTTTATAGCCAAAATAGCTTCATCAAATCGAGCTAGTGCTATATGGAATAGGGATTTTTCCTCAATTGCAAGATCTGTTTTTGTTGCAGACTTGCCAACTCCTGTATAATCTTTTCTTTTCTTGAATAAAAGTCTTTGTTTTTCAAAAAGAAAATAAAACTGGACTGTATTTTTGTAAAAAAATTGTAACTTGAGTATTTTAAAACACCCAAAAAAATTAATTGAAATTTTGTATTCGAAGTTGATATTATTGATCAAATTATAAGGTGTAAATTTGTGGCTGTACAGACCTATCCCAGATGGATCATTTACGTTTGAATAGACCAAAAAAGACAACCAAAACTGTAAAAGAAAGCAGTGAAAAAGACCCACAGCACACCACAAGCCCCTTTTCTTTTTCAGGTAGATTAGAAATAAAGGGCTTTAATTATTTCATGCATTTACTTTAGAGTTCGAACACATGCAATCACGTTCGGTTCCGCATTTTAATTACTCAACCAATATAACTAAATGCATTACTCAATACTATTACAGTTAATAAATCACTGACTTAAAAAATAAATTAAACTAAAACATACTCTAAGCAGGGTATATAATTTGCATGCCTCGTCTTCTACCTGTATATATGTGTTTAAAGTATTGGAATATGGAACCGTACAGTATAATTACTAGGCTTGCCCGGGGGTCTTCCTGAGTTTCCAGCTCTCCTGTTAAAATTTGAAAAAAAAAGTAAATTAAATTGGAATCTAACATGATCAATGTAGGTAATTGTAGCGTATGAAAGCAAAAGTTTGAAATTTCCTCGGGCAAATATTTATAAGTCAGTTTATAACTTATAAGTACGCAACAGCTTATTGAGTTTGTCGATTTAATTTATAAGTCGAATTTATAACTTATAAGCTGATAAGTTGAATGTTGATAACCACGTACTTTTTTTAATTTATTTTGATTTTTCACATTTTTATTAACTTTAATTTTAAAATATATATATCTAAATGTTAATCTTACTTAAAATTTAAGAATTAAGATAATTATATTTAAAAAAACTATTTATTTTAATTTATTAAAGTAAAATAAATTTTGACTTATAAATAAAATTATTCAAATATTTATGTACCTTAGAAATATTCATCTTCTCTTATCCGTTATGAGTCACTTATTAATTTTAAATTTTCTCAAACAAACACATCGTATGCTTCGTAAATTTTGAGAACCAAACTAAAGTGACCCCATTTGTTTCACTACTTAAAGACTGATCCAAGTGACAGAATAAAGCAAAGGAATTTACTTTCCTTTTTTACTTTATAGGTTGAGTGAATATTAGAGTTCTGCACCTAAATAAATTATGCCATGCATATTTCAAAACAAGATAAAAATATTAATTCTTAATTAGATGAATTCATATTCATTTTTTACGGTAAAGTAAATATACGTTAATATGCCAATTTCTTCTTACTCTTTAGGAGTACTCTGAATAAAATAGGGTGAACGACAAGTTTAACCTATTTTTATATAAAATTAATAAGGAAAATGTTATTTCCAAATTTCTTTTTTTATTTCCAAAGCAAAAACACGTGAAATTACCAAATTACCCTGCCTTTGATATTTTTCAAGAGCTTTTTTATTGTGAATGCATGGGGTAATTTTGTCATTTTACTCATTTTTTGCTCTGTAAATAAGAAAATTGCTCTGGAAATAACATTTTCCAATTAACAAAAATGACACCAATTTTAGTCGATGGAATATCCACCTCTCTCCGTGAAGTATCCACTATTATATACAAATTGAATACCCGGAGTATTCAATCGGGTAGAATTAACAACTTTTTTCAAAAAAGCTATTTTCGTTAATTTTTTAAAAAAATTAGCTATTTTTATCATTTTTTCAATAAAATACGGGGAGTCACGGAGGTAACTACATATTCATATATTTTGCATGTCACTTACTAGATCAATAAAAAATATATTAGTATTTTTATGTTATCAGAAAATTTAGCACTACAAGAAACATGATCATATGAATAATAAACATATATATACATGGAGAGATGATGTACATACCGATTATGGATGGGATCAGGACCATTAGGCACTCTTCTTTTGCTCATGTTGAAGTTGAAATCTGAGTTTGGATGAACTTGCAGCAGCTTCTCAGCTGCTACTTCTGACTTGGACAAGTAGGTTGAGTTTGTTTCTGATTCAACACTTTCTAACATCCCAACCCCCAAAGACAAACCTAATCCTACCAAAATTAGTATGGAAAACATAGCCCTAATCACCAACCCTAATCTGCCACTAATTCCCATGTCTCTCTCCTTCACTCACAGAGTCTTAATTTGTTCTTCTAGCTAGTCATACATGTATGTTTGTATATATGATATTATACTACAGATATATTTGTAAGGCTAGATTGCAGGCCAAGGCTTGAGAGAAGGGGAAAAAAGAGAGAAAAAAAAAGAGTAAAGCTAGGCAAGATAATTAATTATGCAGTGTGATTCTGGGGAGTTGTAGTTTTTCTTTCTTTATAGGTTGGACTCAGTGTTCTAGAGATCCCGATAAATCCCCGATTCAACCGATTAAGACTTTATAAAGTATCCAACCGATTCGATCTTTGAAATCCGATTTATTCTTACGGATTTTTCTTTATTGGAGTATATATAATTATTTATTAAAATTAAAATACTATATTAATTTAAAAATAAATAATTATAAAAATTATGATATAATAAATATATATTTGTTAATAAATAACTAATATAATCATAATAATATTTTAAATATAATTTAATATTATCATACATCCGATTTTTACTCCGATTAATCCCGATTTTCAATTAATCCTAAATCGGTAACTCGACCGATGTTTCCCGATTCCCGATTTTTACAAGACCGGTTGGAGTGTGATTCTGTTCACTTTCCATTTTAGTGTAGCCTTGTCACTGGATTTAACTGTCAAGAGCGTATCTTAAATAAATTTTCAAACCTAGATCAAAATATCGATCAATGTATGTCCCGGTAGATTTGTGATATACTCCCTCCGTCCCACCAGGATGTTTACATCTCTGGTGGGCACGGAGACCAATATATATATATATAAAAGTAGGTAAAATAATGAAAAATGATGAAAAGTGGTTAAAGTAGTGGGACTTATTAATATTTAATAATAGATTTGAGAGAGTGGAGGAAGTTAGTGGGTGTAATAGTGTTTTATATTATTAAAAGTTTACTATTTTTGGAATGTAAAGAAATGGATAGGACGGCCCAAAATAGTAACTGTAAAGAAATGGATGGGACAGAGGGAGTAACGTATTACGTGCATGTGTGTGCATTTTGCTAGATTTTAAGTGAGGTGAGCCGGAGGGATCGAAGAAAGCATATATATTTGCTTATTGACCATATGTCAAAGACTATTTAGGGGGTGTTACAGTCGCGGAACTAGCTGAAATTGAAATATTATCATGTTGATAATAGTCGGAGTTTTAATAAAAGATTTGTACCGAATTTTAACTAAATTTGTAAAAAAAAAAATCTACAAATTTTATTTTGCTCAGCCAAAATTTCAGCCTAGTGTTGTTGCATATGGTCTATGGATACAAGTAATTTACTGTACAGTGTGTGCATCCTTATGGTGTCATGCAGCTGTATAAAAAGAACTCCCTCCGTACCATACTACGTTTCTCATTTTGACTTTTCACACTATTCATGGTAAGCGATTGACTACTAATTTACGTCTAATCTATAAAATCAAATATAGTCATGAGTGATTTTGTTGGATTTATATTTATGAATCCTGTAATACAATGAAATTTTTATATTTAATACTAATACGAAATTAAAAATATTAACAATCAAAAATATGCATTGACAAACGTGTCAAATACAAATAGAAAATATTTTTAAGAACGGAGGGAGTACTTCCTTAATAATTAATCATTCCTGACGTAAACGTGTCCAATATAAATAAAAAATATTTTTAGGAACGGAGGGAGTACTTCCTTAATAATTAATCATTCCTGACTTAAAATATAATGATAGATGGCTACATTCTTTACTACAAAGCCCACTTAAAGTAGTCAACATGAAAATCTGAACCCTCTTGGCGTTTGTGATTCCTCCAATTTTAAAGGAAATAAGGTGTTCTCCTTTTCAACGTTTGTCATATTGTTATATTAATAATTGAATTCAAAATTTTAATATGTGAGCTGGTTTGCCCGAGTGGTTAAGGGGGAAGACTTAAGATCTTCTGCACATAAGTGCGCGTGGGTTCGAACCCCACAGCCAGCAGTGTTTTCTCACTATTTCCTTTTTAATTCATCCGTGGTGAAAAACATAAATTCTATTTGCTATTTATTTAATTCATTTCTGTGTTTTAATTATTCTAAATTAGATCTTTATTTCTTTTGTAAACAAGCATATATAGTCATGGAACACTCCTGTCAACTCTTACTTGCAGAAAAAGAAATAAAGATCTAATTTAGAATAATTAAAACACAGAAATGAATTAAATAAATAGCAAATAGAATTTATGTTTTTCACCACGGATGAATTAAAAAGGAAATAGTGAGAAAACACTGCTGGCTGTGGGGTTCGAACCCACGCGCACTTCTCCTGTCAACTCTTACTTGCAGAAAAAGAAGGTACAACAATCCAATTCTCATTCCTTGCATACTTCAGATCATGCAACAGATTTTGATGTTTTTGCTACTAATAGATTAATGCAACATTTAAGATATTTTTTTTCCCAACACATTGATCATAACTTAATTATACACTTAATACAGTGGTTGCATGTTAAGCAATTACTTGTCTGCAGTTTCAGTACCTTCTAGTTCATCACATATAATTAACTTAAATTTATCATATATAATTTGTCCAAAGTCTTTTTTGGATACTTACTGCAAGGTTCTATCTTTTTAGTTGCTTGACTACTAATCTTTTGGGATTTAAATTTACTAAATTAAAAACAAAGGTTCGATACATGCTCGATTAGCATCCGATTACTTTGTTAGCCTTGACAGATTTATCTACCACAGTGCCATCATTCCCAGCAAGTGCTGTATATTTATCTTTCCTTGTAAATGTTGTGCACTCATAGGATAGAGTTGCTGCAATCACCCTCTGAATGTAGTTTGCCACTTCATGGCTTGGCTTTCCTGAGCTGCATGTTAACTCTTTTGGCAGTTTACGCAAAAAATTGACTGTGTATTCTGGTATAGGATTCATGAAGAAGTAAAATGTGTCCATTCCTTTCCACCCTCTTGCTGTTGTCCCATGGAACATACTCATTCTGTTTTCCATAGCTACTGGTACTAGCTCATCTGTTAATTCAGCAAACATAGCGGAAAATCTAAGAAGGAAGGGTTCGCGACAAGTAGTCCCCTCGGGGCATATAGCCAGGTCTCCTTCTTGTAACATCTTTTTGATCATTGATGCATCAGTGGCGCGGTCCCTGCTAAGTCTAACAGTTTTGATAGGTGAGATGAGTTCGGATAGTCTGGAGACAGAGTATGTTACTGCAGCAATTGGTCGGCCAAGGGCAGTTGAGAGAAATATTGGGTCTAGGAGGGTCCTGTGGGAGCAGATAAAGAGGACTCCTGATTGGCCATCGGATTTTTTTACAGGAGGTGGTGGATTGCCCTTAATGGTGACACGGACGCCAAGTGCTAAGAAAGCATAGTATACGATTGGCATGGGAAGTAATGCTCCTGCAGCAACTCGCAGAATGGAAAGGATGATGCCTATTGGGATCCAAATAATGGTGATTAGTGCTATGATAGGTGTTGGTTTTTGTACGAGACGACCATCATGGAAGATGACTGGCTTTGGGAGCTTGTCCTTTGTTACAGCTTCAACCTCTGGTTTAGGTGGCACTAAGTAGCCCTCCTGCAGTTGAATGTGGATTTGATATTAGTTAGTATACATGAAGTTGCATAGTTAAAAGTTTTTAGATAAAGTACTGCTCATTCATTTTGATTTAGGGAAATATTGCAAACCTTGCACAATGCCATGAAAGGAAAATCAGTATGCCTGTCCCCTAGGCCTATCTCTGGTTGAACCTCCCCAAAAGCTTCTCGTAGAGCATTGGCTTTATTCTTGCCAACAAGAACCCCTGGTTTGAGAACAAGTCCTGTTGCTCTGCCCTTGTAGGCTCCTATTTCTGTTCCCAAAACTAGATCAGTATCCAAGAACCCTTTTAAAAATGGTTCCACCATGATTCTTGGATTCGCTGTGAGAACACAACGCTTTCCACATGATGAGAATACATGATACGAAATAGGATGGAGATCGGTTGAGTAGAACTTAGGCAACACAGCTCGTGCCACGGATTCTATATCAGAAACTCTCATCCCAACAAATGTTGCGAAGATGAGAACTTGGATGCCAGCAGACTCAGAGACAAGGTAGTATAAAATTCCAGCAAGTGGTGAACATAAGAGCAGGAAGAGAAGCCTTAGAATCCCTCCAACCTCAAATGCAACTAAGGCAAAATAAGGAAAAGAACTACGACCTCTTAGCAAGGTTCCATCTAAGTCTGCAACCACACTGTCCTTTTCTCGGCCAAGTGATGAACAATTCTCAACTGTTGGAAAGTTTGTTATAGCCATTGTCGGTTAGAAGTACCCAATGCTTGTAATAACATGCAGTTGAAATTGATAGATTTATTTGAATCTCATTTCGCTTGAGGTTCAAATCTATATATAGATGTTATTGTGAACAAGTTTGTCGCAAAGCATGAAGGGTAGTGAATATGGAAAAAGAAAATTTACAAAATAATGTTGGCGAAGAGATCAAGGAGCCAGAAATCATTAACAATCCATGATTCTGGAGGAATTGATAAGGACAAGAATGTGTGTTAAGATATGCTTTTAGTTTAGATCGCCTGTCCTCGTCTAGGCATTAAAATTACATACTGCAGATACTATTTTGAATTCCTATTGCCTTTCTTTAATATAGAAGAGTTAAAGAGATGCATATAAAGAAAAAAGCTTAATGTAAAACAAGTTGTTGGCTGAATAACATTTGACATTTATTTATGAACTGCAGTGCTGATTAGGATAGGTATACTGAAAATGTTGAAGTTCTTGTCGTGGAACAAAGTGTTCACTAGACTATAATGTTAGGTTGAAGATAATGAGACGAGTTAGTAGCTTATGTCGTAGAACAAAGTGAATTTGTGTACATTGGACCTTTCCCGGACTCTTCTGATGTGGAGGACCTTGTGAACCAGGTACAACCTTCTCTTGAAACAAGAAGGTGAAGAAAGAATACTGGTTTAATGTGTTGATGCATATTAACATAGTATCCTTTATACTAGCGAGTTCTACATCTGAAAGAGGTCAGACATAGTCTATTCCAAAGTGAGTCTGTGTTGATACTTTCAATGAGGATGGAAGTGAATAACATGTGAAATTGACCTCAGGCATAGACACATTTGTGGAGATTCCTGTTGAGTAACCAGCTCATCTAAAACCTTAAGGTGTTAGAGGAAGGCCCCAATAGGATCATATATTTAACAATTCCAAAGCTAGGAAGGGTTTCGTTCTGCTTTTGTTTATGCTGGTCGTTGTCATCCGTGGATTTTGTACTGTTAAGATAGAGGAGAATGGCCAATGTGTGATCAAGTCTTTCATTCATGATATCTTAAAACCTATCAAAACTCTACCATTGATGCCTGAACCTGGAAGAATATCAAGAGACCCAACTTCTGCAATCAACTTCTACGATAAATAAAATTCAGTCTAGAAAGTCTTTATATGACCTTATTTTCTAAACGAGATGTCTCCTGATGACTCTAGTGACTAATAGTCCTATAATAATCAGAAAAAAGATACTCAAAATGCCGATTTTGATGTCCTAGAACAGTATATAATATAACACTAATATTAAAGCCTACATGTACATGTACTGACATAAAATAGCACTTCCTGAGAAATTCTGGAGCTGCAACCAAATTGTAGGAAGATTGCAGAAGACTTCAAAATAGATATCGGGCTATATTACCCTCACCGTCTCAGTGAGGAGCTTCCTGGATTGAGGTAACCATGAATCAAGAACATAACAAATTCCAGATAAGATATTGATTCTCCCTTTGCAGGAATGCTCAAAAGACGCGCTACAAACAGTAGGAATGCTCGAAAGAGGTTTTACAAACAATAAACAATTTCTTCAAGACCTGAAGTGAAATGCCACTAGTACTAAATGTACAAGTACACGAGGAATTATCACTATTCAAAGTACGTAAACATAACATAACATAAACATACAATAAATAGGCAATTACCTCACAAATTTCGAGCACTGACATATAAATGGAATGTTGCTAATACCTTAGTAAGAGTACTGATGATCACAGACAGAGTTTATCAATGACTAGTCAAGTAGAGTTGAAACAGTGTTGTCGTAAAATCTTAACGGAGTGTTCCGGTTTAGGCTAACGCCTTTAGTTTGCTGTAAGAGAAAGTTGACATGTGACATGGAGGGACTTGTGATATGAGTATGTTAATTACAGTCCATGGAATGGATACGAGTAGAAATCAGTCTTTTCGCGACGAAGGTGAGTTGATCTCTTGCTGCATTTTAATTTTAAAAATGCACCATTATTGATAATGATAGGAAAACTGAGTAGCTCCACTATCACCACCGGATAATTGCACTTCAGTTCATGTCTTAGTAGCCATTTCTTGCTCTTAAAAAACCAGCATAAAAATGAGCTCTGACAAAACCAATCAAATATTTTTTTGACAAATAACATATAAGCAGCACCAGTGGTCTAGTGGTAGAATAGTACCCTGCCACGGTACAGACCCGGGTTCGATTCCCGGCTGGTGCAATTTCTTTTTTGTATTTTCCGAAATTCCCCGCCATGAACAAGAAAAATTGTCTTTGTCAAGCTAGTTGATTGATATAGACCACATTTACGACAACCTTTCTCATATGGCAGAAGGTTCGAGAATTTTTAGATACACAGAATTTTTAAGAGGACCAAGTCAAAGCAATACTGATTATGTTTCTTTTTATTTAATTTTTTAATTTTTGGCACATTTTTAAATAATTTGACCGTAAAATTATAATTATATATTTAAGTTTTTTTACATATTAAAACTATAATTAAAATTTTAATTCAAATAATAATAATAATAATTTTTACTATGTAATTGAATTTCCTAAATATGTACATCCAACTATAAATCATATTTGTTAAAAAATTAAAAACGGATGAAATATGTAATTTTCAGAATTTTAAAATGATTAAAATGTAAATTTATTTATTTTTTTACCCTACAAATAAGTATCTGTCATAAAAAAATCTCGAAAATTACGAATTTGTAATGTTTGAGAAAAGTAGGGACCCAAAATGTAAAACAAATGAGAAATTACAGGCAATACAACTATAGAACACCGACATGTACATTTAATTTCATTCAATATAACATTTGACTTTTTGGTAATTATACACGTGGATTCACAAAAATATCTAAACCTCCTCATATTCTCACACACATCATCGCTTACGTCACAAGTCACAACCCTATCAAAGCTTTATAAAAGCAAGTCATCTCTACTTTGATTTCTCACTCAACTTGCATATTTTCATTTGAGCATTACCAATCTATACAAAACACAACTATCAAATCATCAAATGGCAGCTGTGAAGCTTCTTGGATTTTGGGCCAGTCCTTTTGTGAACCGGGTTCAGATAGCTCTGAACCTGAAATCTATAAGCTATGAACTTATTGAAGAGAATCTACGTGCAAAGAGTCAACTCCTTTTGGAATCTAATCCTGTTCATAAGAAAGTGCCTGTGCTCATTCATGGTGATAAGCCCATCTCAGAGTCTCTTGTGATTGTTGAGTACATTGATGAGGCTTGGTCGGATGGCCCTTCCATTCTTCCCTCTGATCCTTTTGCTCGTGCCACTGCTCGCTTCTGGGCTGCCTATATTACTGATAAGGTATTCTTATAACCCTTTTATTGTTCAGGTAACTCGACCGGTATAAGATCATGTTGTGGTCTCGTTGCAAAGTAGAAAATTTAGTATCAGCTATCGTTGAATGGGATACACCAGCCGAAATGAAACATTGCGGCTGATGTATACCATCCAAGTTGGCAGTCAATAATTTGACTTGAGAGTATTGACATGTATAACAGTATATGTTGGGCGTTGTGTGAATCTGATCCTATTTTATTCAAATTTAATTTATTTTTTGTCAGATCTGTATCATTTACAAAATAAATATGATATCTGATCCTATTTTATTCAAATTTAATTTATTTTTTGTCAGATCTGTATCATTTACAAAATAAATCTGATACAAGTATCATATTTTTGATAGTCCAAAATTGACTTATAGTCTGGATCAATATGCTCGTGGATAAGCCTAGCTTTAAGCTGCTTTCAAACCTTCATTTTTCAACTTGTAAGTCAAGTCAAACGGGCTTATTTCAGATCCGAAAGTGGGGGTTCAATGTACTTGAGCATGTATAATTCCTTTAACTTTACAATGTATTGACATATGAATATTTGCAGTGGTGGCCGCTATTAACAGAATACAGAACAGCAGAAGGAGAGGAGGCAAAGGCAGCAGCAAAAGAGAAATTTTTCGAAGGATTGGTGCTGTTGGAGGAAGCTTTTGTGAAAAGTAGCCAAGGGAAGGGCTACTTCGGCGGGGAGAACATCGGTTACCTTGACGTAGTCCTCGGAAGTCTCTTGGCTTGGCTGAGGGTACGAGAAGTGACACAGAATGTTACATTTCTCGACAAGACCAAAGCGCCAGAGCTTGCTGCTTGGGCTGATAGGTTTACTCTGAACCCTGCGGTTGTCAATGTATTGCCCAAGACTCAGAAGTTGGTTGATTTCATCAATAGTTTTACCAAGGCTAGTTGATTAAGCTTACTCTACAAGAGAATTTGTACCCTGTGGCCTTTGCAGAGCTTTATGTGGGAACTGTTTCAGGTTTCTGTGCCTAGGGAGTCTTTTATGAGTTTGTATTTTTCTTGATTATTGTTGAGATTGTCCTAAAAAGTGTAGTGAACTACATTTCAGTAGTTTACTCCAAGAATTAATGAAATAAAAAAAATTTGCTATACATAAAATATATAAACCTGAAAGACTCGTGAAATCCATCATACCTTTTGTCCTAAAATATTTAATAATAATAAAATAACAGCAGTCACCTTCGGGATCAGAAAGTTAACGAAATTTCCAGAGACGTCGTTTTAAGATTTCAGGTAAACAGTATTAGGTAACAAAAATGTTGATAATCTCGCTAAAAGTAAGGAGTACCTCACCAACTGCATTAAAACTCCTCCAAGACAAAAAAGAATTGATTCAAAACTTTACTCCTGCCCGTAATCAGAGGGAAGGACCTCTTCACTAACCTCCAACTGTTCTTCCAGTTCAACTTCTTTGGCTTCATATTCCTCCTCTTCATCGCTGGCTTCCCCATCTCTCAGCTTCTGCCTCTCCATCTTCTCTTCGTCATGCCATTTCTTCCATTGGCTGACCCACATCTCCCACTCTTCCTTCAACTTTTTCCGCTTCTCACGCTCCTGTTCGCTCAACAGCAAGGAGACATCCTGATCTTCAGCTTCGTATTTCTTGCTGTACTTCTTCAAGTTCTTAGCAATCTCTTCTTCTTTCTCAGGGCTCAAGAAAGATGGTGGCCTTGGACGCCACAAGAACTGCAAAACCAAAAGAATTTTTAGTCCCCACGGGAGAAGAAAGAGAAAATGAAGTTAATATAGTTCTAAATGGCATGCAACATAAATACATCTCTAGTGAGTTCCATTCTCTTATCAAACATCTCATTTGCACGAAAAGGGAAAACACCATCACCACTCTAAATTACCTGAAAGAAATGATCTTTCATTATTCTGTACAGCAGCTTTCCATGGAACGACCAAATATTGAAACCATTTTCCATTTCATGAACTGAAGTAACCGCGGTAGCGACGTACCTGAAAATATTAAACAGAGCAAAACAATCATATCACCAAAGCCCAGAATAACTAAGACGATGATGCAAACTGCATAAAATGTAGTTTTTTTTTAAAAAGGTGTTCCCTTGACAACATAAAACAATAATACTCGACAATAAATATTCTTAAGATTAATTTAATAAAAAAATTACTAACCAATGGTTTACAAAAAAATCAACAATCATAATAAAATAAACAATATGAATACTATATAGAATTTCTGTTCATACAAATTCATTTCCAGGTAGGTAACAAAATTACCTTCCCGTTGGATCCCACTCTATATCTGTTGCCATGAAATGCTCAGCTGTAGCCATGGTTTCAAGGTCATCCACATTGTAGAATTCCAATTGCCCGTTGAAACCCTTCAATCCAGCCAAAAGAATGAAACGTCCCCCTGGTGACCAGAAAAGTGTGTTCGCCTGCTTACCCTTAAGGGTTGTTAGCTTTGAGACACGGCCTGTATTTGTCCCGCTCTTCATGGAGTAAAAACTTATGTCAGGTCTAGGATTATCACCATGAATAACAGCAAACCTGTGTCCCTTTGGCTCCCAAGCAAATGCAATAATCTTGTCATTCTTGTTCTCAAGCTCCAAAACCTCAATTGGTATGTCCCTCTCTTTGATTCTGAAGAGCTCGAATCCGGTGTAAGTGCTCTTCTTAGTTTTAGTATATCGATCCACCTTGACAGCCAAATAATCCCCATTACTTTGCCAGTACATTTTGCAGTCACTAACACTGAAAAGATTTTTTTGCCTCAACTCTTCTTTGCCTGGGATATGGATAAGACTCACCTACACGGATATATTACTTAACAAAAATTAGAAAAAGAATGGATGTTACTAGAATCTAGACAATGTATAAGAATTACTAACCCTTGCAGGTTGGTTCCCCCCACCAAGTTCAGGAACAAAGAGAGCAAATATGGGATCTGTAGGAGACCAACTAAAGTCCATTACATTTTCAACCTTAATTGATTTTTTATCAATGAGAGTAAATGTCTCAGTTTCATAGACGGAAATGACATTTTTTCCCATTCTAGCAAAGTACATGTCATCCTTCCCTCCACCCCATCTGCAAATGACAAATCAGTTATGCACCAAATAAAAATTATTATGGCAAAGTCGGTAAAAACAGAAGAACCATCACCTGAAAACAGGCCATGAGACCCCAGCAAAACCCCCACTTCCTCCGATAGCAAAATCATCAGCACTTCCCTTAAAATCTCTCATTATCTTTCCCGTCCTCACGTCAAAAATATTTAGCACAACCTTCTGAATTTTTTTGTATAAACACAATATCAGGTCATATACATACATACAACTTGCATAAAAATGGTCAAACAAACTGAAAGTTTCTTACATGAGTATCGCGAGGATTGCTTGGCTCATGACTGCTATATGTTACCAGATATTTCTCCCCAGGAGAGAAATCAATTAATTTTACCTACCGTTAAAGAAGAAATCTGATCAGTGCAATTTTTAAATGGACCCACGGAAATGAATTCTGGAAATGAACAAAAAAGTAACCTGCGGATGAGCATAACGCATCAGACGATTAAACGTGGAAGCACCACCCCACACAGCAGCACCCTGTCTATGAACGGTGGTCAGGTATGTCCCTAGTGGGGACCACTGCACATAACTTTCTGTCCAAGACTGTATGGGCATCAAATTTATGTATTAATATTCTACACATGTAACCGACTGATACATCATTACATTTTACTCAGTAACAATGATTCTTATTAGATAAAAAAACGAATACAACTTTGTAAATTTCACGTCAAATAAATTAATTTCTGCAGACAATCAAAAAAAGATTTGCCTACATTCCGCTTATAAACAGAATCAGCTTTCAACTGTCTTGCATCATTCCATAGAACCTCAGTGTCCGAGCCCACGCGGATAACAAACTGGTCTCTAGCCTTTTCATCAGTTAGCCAATGCTGCAAATTTTCCTGCAAATCCATACAAAATGATGCAGAAATATTAACAAAATGATCCAAAATGCATTAACAAAAGTTGAACTTATATATACGACAACTTTAAAATGTGTTAAGCGTATAACCCAGTGCAAACTATTTTTCCATGATTTTAGCAACATATGACTTGGGCTTCTGGGCAATACCAATTTCAGAAACAAAATTACTTAAAAACATACAAAAAAGCAGCAATCAAATCTTATTAACAATTCTGCCCCAAAGAATAAGCATTTACCATCTCAATAAAATAAAAAGTCAAAAACATACAATATCTGATAGCGAGATAAAAAAATAACACAATTTTAATTCTAACATGTTGCAGCATTCTCTCGACAATTTATCAAACTCGAAAAAGAACTAAGAGATACTGAAATATCAACACTATCTGTATTCTGTAAAGAATATGATTCTCTTCCAGATTCCAAAGATAGTCTGTAAAGATATCAGCACTATCTGCACTTCACTAAGCACCATACCAATGCAATTCTTGTGGCAACCCATCAAATATTCATGTGACACAAGCCTAGTTTTCAGTTAACTCATGACATCCGTACTACATTAAGTAAAATCCCCTGAATGCAATATTATATGAATTTCAGTTAATTTCATTACAAAGTGCAGCAAAGTCAACAGACAGTACCACCACATAGGTGAGGGTTCCTATAAATCACAAAATTTGGTCTCCTACTGAAAATAAATGCTTACCTTTTTTATTTATCCTTACATGGGAGCACAAGGTCCTTTCATATAAATCGTAAAAGGATATGCAAGTTAATTAGCATGGGAGCACAAGGTCCTTGCAACTAGTATACTGATAAGTGGTCAATTAAATCACGAGATTCCTCAAATCTTAGCATAATTTTCCTACATTTATTTGGACTCTATAGCAAGGTAAAATTGTAACCATTGAAACAAGTGCTTAACACGAGATCACATAAGAGACATTAAATAACTGCCTTCAGTGCCTACCCCTGGCGTATAGGGCTTGATTTCTGGAGGGGCCCATTCATCAGGAACTTTCATGAACTTCTCAATCTCATCAAACATGTTTAGTGCAAATATGTGGGCTCTGTCTAACTTGTATCCATTTGTCTTCTCCTTTGCAAGTTCAGCTTCCTTCGAAAGAAAAGAAAAGTATATCACGCAAATATAAAGTCATGCAGAATTACAGAAATCAAAATCTGAAAAACATAAAGATTATTGTGTATGCTTAAGAATAGTACCTGCGGAGTATTAAACTCAATGAAGCAATAACCGAGTGTTTTATGAGTAGCAGGATCAACAGGCATCCACAGCCCATCATCTTTAATCACTCCAATTTGACTATAAATCTTCCTCAGAACACCTTCCAATTTCTCAAACTTCTCTTTCGAAACAATCGGTAACTTGTCGACAAATATAATGTTGCCATATCCACCCTCAAATTCCAATGCATCCTCTTCATTCAGATCTTCATCATCACTTATTCACAAACAAACATACAGTTTAAAAAAACTTCAAATTCACTAATAAAATCCATTCTCTATCTTCATTTCAGTTCAAGTTCTTGCCTTTTTAATGCCAAAACACAAGAATACAAAAATCAAAACATGTGTTTGTAATTAAAACCAAAATACTCATAAAAACTAAAAAAAACATTCATAAAAAACCATTCTTTATCTAAATTTCAGTTCAAGTGCTTGCTTTTTTAATGCCAAAACACAAGAACACAAAAATCAAAACATGGGTTTGTAATTAAAACCAAAAGGGTCTAAGTATCTACCTCTTGATTCCAAAACTCCAAAATCACTCATAAAAATCATTCTTTATCTAAATTTCAGTTCAAGTTCTTGCCTTTTTAATGCCAAAACACAAGAATACTAAAATGAAACATGGGTTTGTAATTAAAACCAAAAGGGTCAAAGAATCTACCTCTTAATTCCAAAATCTTCACCAACAGGAAGAGTAATTGAATCCAAATTGACATCATTCAGATTTTTTCCGAGTAGTGAAGCTTTGGCTATTATGTCCTCCATGGACACTGTATCTATCGCCATGATTACAATTATAGTGTGTGTTTAGAGACCAGATTATACTCCGGTCTCTTGTATGTGTGTATAGATGTGTAGATACAGTTGATTGATTTGCAGACATATGAGGATATTGAGAGAGATAGAGGTGTGTGTTCTTTCAGGGCTTTATATGAGGATATTGGGCCTGACTTGTTCGTTTGTGATGTCTGTGGGCCCAAATAATTTAATTAAAATTTTCTCGAAAGTGATTTATTAACGGATATCAGTAGGGCCGAGAAAAAATCGAAAAAATCCGAATCCAGATCCTAAACCGAAATTGTTGTAAACCGTAAAAAATCGATCCCAAAAAATCGATTCGAAATCCAAATCAAAAAATTAAAATTGAAACCGAACCGATTCTCCGATTTCGTTTATGGATTTTTCTAGTGTGTGCACATAGACACATGCTAAGAAAGTATGATAAATGAGTTGGGAAAATGAATTTTTTGTCACTCAACTATTTTCCGTTTTAGAAACTTACCACTGAAATGTAAGTTAACTTATTTAAGACACTAACGTTACAAGTAAATTTGAATATCAGCATTCCGTTAGTTTTTTTAAATTTCCGTTAAATCAAGACGCCAGCGTGGATGCTACTGCTGATGTGTCGTGCTGACGCGATATATTCTATTATACACACATATAACCCGATTGTTATATATCACTAACGGATCTCTCATTCAAAATCATTTCAAATTGGGAAAACATAATAAAATTAGGGTTCTAAAGTATCCTCTTCAATTTGAATTCAATGGCTTCCACTGTGTCTTCTTCTTCGATTGGTTCTCAAGCTCGAAATGCTAAAGTTATACGATGATATTGTGGAGTTGAAGCACCAGTATGGATATCCTCCAAACCAAAAACGAAGGGGTTAAAATTTTATGGGTATCCATATTACAAAGACAGGAACAAGAACTGCAAATTTTTTTGTGGTATAATCAGGCTGCATTGGAGATAAATGATGAAGTGAAGCAATCCATTGAAGACATTAAAATTGATAAGGTTGCATTGGAAAGAAGAATTCAACATTTGGAGGCTAAACTAGAGTGTTCCATGACTGAAATTTGTTGCTTAAAATTATTGTTGACATCAAAAGATCAAATTGTAATGTGGAACATAATCACAATTGTTGTTCTGTTTAGCATGTTGGCTTGTGCAATAGTTAAGTTGATAGAAATGATCTGATGTAATGTTGAATGGACTGTTTTTTATCTTAATAAAATGGCAAGTTCATGGTATACAAGTTCTTACATGTTGTTTTGTGAAATAAAGAAATGTAATGAACAATTACTTATACCAAGTAGTCATTCTGATATCAAAAGCAATACCACCAGTACATAACAAAAGACCAGTACTAGAATCTGATTACATCTCATAACTAATAATTAGAAATCTGATAATTGGTCAAAATAATACATAATAAGAAATTCAAGTCTAGTAATCCAAACTACTTTCATTATTTTTGTTAGATATATTTGATAATGTCATGGCTAATATGTTTTATGTTTAGATTTCAGATCTTATTTGAACAGAACAAATCAGTACTTAACTGATCAGTACTTATACTGGAAGTCAGAACTTAAGGGATATCAGTACTTATGTCATCAGGAGATAGATATCGGAACTTAAGTGCTGAAGGACGATCAGATAAGGACAGTAGCTGATTAAAGTTAAGAAGATCAAGATAAACATAAGAAGAGATATGCATGAAGAAGGAATTCCGTGAAGAATGGAATACTTGGAATAGAAGATATCTGATTGATATATTTTAGGAAGCAGAATTATATTCCATATCAATTAGCGATTATCTTGTAACTGTGTAGTATATAAACACAGACATAGGGTTTACATTATAAGTGTTATCATTATCGAGAATATTATTTAATATAACCCTAGCAGCTCTCGTGATATTTTGTTCATCACTGAGAGATAACAGTTTCAGATTGTAACAGAGTTTATTGTTTAAATAAAGTTTGTTTTCTGTTACATAAGTTTTTGAAGTTTGATTTGATTGTAATAAACACTGTATTCACCCCCTCTACAGTGAAAGTGTGACCTAACAAGTGGTATCAGAGCCTTCTGTTAACACACATACAGTTAAAGATCCAAACACAATCATGTCTGACACAGAAACTCCAACTAAGCCTACCAAAACTGAGGAATCATCAAAGACATCAACTCAGAGTCGATATGAGACTATCAGAGTTCCCATATTGAGACCATCTGAATATCCCATATGGAAGGTAAGGATGACCATGTTTCTGGAAGCAACAGATCCAGAATACCTTGATAGAATCAAGGAAGGGCCTCACAAACCTACCAAGCTCGCTGTTGTAGTTGCAGGTGAAGCAGCAATGACCGTACCAAAGGAAAAGAGTGATTACACTGCTGAAGATATAGCATCTATTGCCAAGGATGCCAAGGTACGACACTTATTGCATAGTGCCATTGATAATGTAATGTCAAACAGGGTAATCAACTGCAAGACTGCTAAGGAGATATGGGATGCACTGGAGACAAGGTGTCAAGGAACTGAAACAGTTAAGAAGAACAGGAAGACAATACTCACTCAAGAGTATGAACACTTTGACTCTAGGACTAATGAGTCATTGACTGATGTATATGATAGATTTGTTAAACTCTTGAATGACTTGTCATTAGTAAATAAGGAGTATGATCTTGAAGATACAAACCTTAAATTCCTGTTAGCTCTTCCTGAATGTTGGGATTTGAAGGCAACAACAATAAGAGACAACTATAATCTTGATGAAACAACTCTTGATGAAATCTATGGAATGCTCAAGACTCATGAACTTGAGATGGAACAAAGAAGCAAGAGGAAAGGAGGAAAGTCAAGGACAGTTGCTCTCAAGGCTGAAGAGGAATCCCCCAAACCACCTTCCTCAAAGAAAGACAAGGGTAAAGCTCTTATCATAAAGTCTGATACTGAGTCATCAAGTTCTGAGAGTGATGATGACTCAGATTCTGAAAGCTTGCCTGAAACTGATGCTGATGAGGAGATGATGAAGCTGTGTGCTCTTATGGTGAAAGGAATCACAAAGATTGCATACAGGAAGTTCAGGAAGGGAAAGAAGTTTTCCAGGAAAGGCATAAGTTCTGATAAGAAGAATTTCAGAAGATCTGAAGGAAGAGGAGGAAAGTCTGACAGAGGAGATTACACTAATGTTAAATGTTATAATTGTGGTGAGAAAGGCCACATATCTCCTGATTGCAAGAAGACCAAGAGTGACAAAGGCAAAGCTCTTGTCACAAAGCAGAAAAGCTGGACAGACACCTCAGACTCTGAAAGTGAGGAGAACTATGCATTGATGGCAAATGCTGATAAATCAAGTTCTGAGAGCAGTTCTGAAGCTGCTGAAACAAAGGTACCTCAGACTACTTATGCTTTTCATACTGATG
This sequence comes from Apium graveolens, assembly GCF_009905375.1. NCBI lineage: Eukaryota > Viridiplantae > Streptophyta > Magnoliopsida > Apiales > Apiaceae > Apium > Apium graveolens. The sequence goes on along the minus strand of NC_133649.1, from coordinate 291,335,918 downwards.
ATATTAATGAGTTGAGAAGATATCTTAAAACCATGTTTGTTAGTTATAGAGATCAAACTTTAACATGTGAAAGATTAACTTCTGAAAATCTTGCTTTTAGGAAAAGAAATGATTTCTTAGAAAAAGAGTTAGTCATGTTCCATCAAACTCAGCAGGATAGAGATGATGCTTTTTATGTTAGGGATGAAGTGCTAAAAATGAATGAATCTCTAAAAACTGAGTTAGAAAAGGAGAGAGAGATTATCAGAACTTGGACTAACTCTGGCAAAACAACTCAAAATTTGCTAAGCAGTGGAAACTGGAAAGAGGGCTTAGGCTATGGAGAAAATAAAAATGAAAAAGGAACTGTAGAAATTAAGCCTGTTGATAAGCAAAAGCCGAAGTTAAAACCTGTTAAGTTTGTAACTGAAAAATCTGAAAATGAGAAATCAGAAGTTAAAAAGGAATTAGCTTCTGACAAACTAAAACAGGAAAAGACAGCTGAAATTAACATAGGCTTAATGACAAAGAAGCAGCTTAAGCATAAGCTGAAAGATGTTAAGAATGCAAACAAGGTAAAATCATCTAGGAAAAACAGGAATGGAAAGGAAGGTGTGAATAAAAGCAATAACTATAAATCTGTTCCTGATGCTCCTAGGAAAGCATGTCATAACTGTGGAAGTTCTAACCATCTGGCTTCTTTTTGCAGGAAGAATAAGAATATTAACTCCTTATCTACAAAGTCATGAGTTAAAAGTCAGTCTGTTAGATACAAACCACAAAATCCTTGTTTTCATTGTGGTAGTTTATGGCATTCCATTTATACTTGTAAGGAATATCATAGTTTGTACTATGATTACTATCAAATAAAACCTTCTTTAAAGAAAGTTTCTGTTGTTCCTTCTAGTGTAAGTTCTGATTCAAAGTCTGGTAGTATAAGTTCTGATAAGAAAACTGTTAACATAAAATCTGATGCTAAATCCGCTGCAAATGTTAACAAACCTAAAAAGGCCAAAGGATCCAAGCAAGTCTGGGTCCTTAAAACTAATAATTAGTGGTCTTTTTGATTGCAGGGCAACAGGAAAAATATTTTAGTTCTGGACAGTGGATGTTCAGGACATATGACTGGAAATAAGGCCCTGCTATCAGACTTTGTGGAGAAAGCTGGCCCAAGTGTTTCTTATGGAGATGGCAACATTGGAAAAACTTTGGGATATGGCAATATCAATCTTGGGAATGTCATCATTAAAGATGTAGCTCTGGTCTCAGGACTTAAACACAACTTACTGAGTATAAGTCAAATCTGTGACAGAGGTTATCATGTTGATTTCTTTGCAGAACATTGTGAAATAGTTAGTAAATCTAAAGGAAAAATTGTTCTGAAGGGATTCGGGCGTGGTAACATTTATGAAGCTAAGCTTTCAACAAGTTCTGATGGTTCTGCAATCTGTTTAGTAAGTAGAGCCTCAACTGAAGAAAGCTGGAATTGGCACAAGAAACTCTCTCATTTAAACTTCAACAAGATAAATGAACTGATCAAGAAAGATCTTGTGAGAGGACTGCCAAAATCAGTGTTTGTTCCTGATGGTCTTTGTGACTCATGTCAGAAGGCTAAACAAAGAAAATCTTCGTTCAAGAGCAAGACTGAATCATCAATTCTTGAGCCTTATTATCTGCTTCATGTTGATCTATTTGGTCCAGTGAATGTCATGTCTATTGCAAAGAAGAAATATGCGTTGGTCATAGTAGATGAGTTCACCAGATACACATGGGTGTATTACTTGCACACAAAAAGTGAAACTGCATCTATCCTGATTGATCATGTCAAACATCTGGATAAATTGATCAAAGATTCTGTGAAAATTTTGAGGAGTGATAATGGCACTGAATTCAAGAATCTGATAATGGAAGAGTTCTGCAAAAATCATGGAATAAAGCAGGAATTTTCTGCTCCTGGAACTCCACAGCAAAATGGAGTTGTTGAAAGGAAGAATAGAACTCTCATTGAAGCTGCACGAACAATGCTTGAAGAAGCAAAGCTTCCAACCTATTTCTGGGCTGAAGCTGTGCAGACTGCTTGTTTTACTCAAAATGCAACACTCATTAACAAGCATGGAAAAACACCATATGAGATGGTGAAGGACAAGAAGCCAAATCTCAAATACTTTCATGTATTTGGATGTAAGTGTTTTGTTCTCAAGACTCATCCTGAACAGCTATCCAAGTTTGATCTAAAAGCTGATGAGGGAATCTTTGTGGGATATCCACTTTCTACAAAAGCCTTCAGAGTCTATAATTTGAGAACAAAAGTGGTCATGGAATCTATCAATGTCTCTTTTGATGACAAGAAGATCACTGGACTTGAAGATTGCATTGATCATGATCAGCTGAGATTTGAAAATGAAGATTCATATTCTGATACCTCAAGTCCTGACAATCTAAGTCCTGATACTGTAAATTCTGATGGATTAAACTCTGATGTTATTGAAACTGTGGTGACTACGTCAAAGGAAGATGCACCAATGCAGGGGGAGCATACTCAAGATATTATCACATCTCAAGAAGCATCAGAACATACATCTGGCTCTTCAAATTCTGATTCGTCAAGTTCTGATAAGCCAAGTACTGACAGTACTGAAAATCTAAATACTGAAGGATCCAACTCAGAGAGCATAGTTTCAGGGGGAGCATCAGAAAATGAAACCGAAGACAGCATGAATCATGGGGGAGCATCCAGTTCTAGAGAAAATCTTCCATCTGCAAGGAAGTGGACAAAATCACATACACCTGATTTGATAATTGGAAATCCTGAGGCAGGTGTCAGAACTAGAACAGGTACTTCGAATGAATGTCTTTACAATTCTTTTCTCTCTCAGTCTGAGCCAAAGAAAGTGGAAGAAGCTCTTCAAGATGCTGATTGGGTGCAAGCAATGCAGGAAGAGTTGAATGAATTTGAAAGAAACAAAGTCTGGACCTTAGTGCCAAGACCTAAGAATAGATCGGTTGTTGGTACAAAGTGGGTATTCAGAAACAAAACTGACAGTGATGGCATAATTGTAAGGAACAAAGCAAGGCTGGTTGCAAAAGGATATTCTCAACAGGAGGGAATTGACTATGATGAAACATTTGCTCCAGTTGCTAGGTTAGAAGCCATAAGGATATTCATGGCTTATGCTTCTCACAAAAAGTTTACTGTCTTTCAAATGGATGTGAAAAGTGCTTTTCTCAATGGAGAATTGGAAGAGGAAGTATATGTTGAACAACCTCCAGGCTTTGTAGATTCCAAACATCCAGATTATGTCTACAGGCTTGATAAAGCACTTTATGGACTTAAGCAAGCTCCTAGAGCATGGTATGAGACTTTAGCTCAGTTTCTTCTGGAAAGTGGATTCAACAGAGGAACTATTGACAAAACACTGTTCTATCTCAACCATGACAAGGACTTACTTTTGATCCAGATTTATGTTGATGATATTATTTTTGGGTCTCCAAATGACAAACTTTGCAAAAAGTTTGCCAAACTAATGCAGTCAAGATATCAGATGAGTATGATGGGAGAACTCAGTTATTTTCTGGGCCTTCAAGTCAAGCAGAGTGAAGAAGGAACTTTTATTTGTCAATCTAAGTACACCAGAAACTTGCTGAAGAAATTTGGAATGCAAGACTGTTCAAGTGCATCCACTCCCATGGCCACTGCAACAAAACTGGATAAGGATACTGGTAATTCAGTAGATATTACTGATTACAGAGGTATGATTGGCTCACTTCTCTATCTAACTGCTAGTAGACCAGATATCATGTTTGCTACCTGTCTTTGTGCAAGATTTCAAGCAGATCCAAGAGAACCTCACTTAACAGCTGTAAAAAGAATCTTTAAGTATCTTAAAGGAACAGCTGATCTAGGATTATGGTATCCTAGAGAATCAGATTTTAAATTAATAGGTTACTCAGATGCAGATTTTGCAGGTTGCAAAATTGACAGGAAAAGCACAAATGGAAGCTGCCAATTTCTTGGAGGCAGGTTGGTTTCTTGGTATAGCAAGAAACAAAAGTCAATTTCCACATCAACTGCAGAAGCAGAGTATATTGCTGCAGGAAGCTGCTGTGCACAGATTCTTTGGATGAAGAATCAGTTACTGGATTATGGGTTAACATATTTCAAAATCCCTATTTACTGTGATAATCAAAGTGCTATTGCTATGACAGGTAATCCAGTTCAACACTCTATGACAAAGCACATCAGCATCAGGTACCATTTCATCAGGGAACATGTGGATGAAGGTACAGTAGAATTGCATTTTGTTCCCACAGATCAACAAGTAGCAGATATCTTCACAAAACCACTGTGTGAAGCTACCTTTTCAAAATTGGTAAATGAACTTGGAATGATTTCAGGTTCTTTCTCTAAATCTGCTTAAACTTGTTCTATGTTATCAGACTTTATGATCAGTATTTACAGAATTAATCTCTTTGTATATTCTGTGCATTAATTGATAAATGTCTTTAAGTACTGACTGTTGTCTGATATATGTTTCTAAACTCTGATAAGTGATATGTCTGTTTCAGTAACTATTCAATCCTATGAGGATAATTGTGCTAGATACTGACCTACTAGTCTTCAATACACAAATGATCCCATGAAAGAAGTAATTATTTCTGTGGAAATCTTATGACACAAGAAAATTCTGATACTTGAGCTTAGTTTAGTTTACTTTATTCATCTTACTACTAAGTCCCAAATTAGAATAATGCTACTCATCTGTTTAAGTTCTGATTCTGGTAAAACTGCTGAATGTACTAAGTGCTGATAAACCTCACTTATCAAAAGAAGAAGAAAAAGAATCAAAGAATAATATCAGGTACTCCTTTGAGATCTAGAGTAAAAATGTGAAAGGGACGACCCAAGTGCATTGCTGGTATTAAGTAAATATGCATTAGAAAAGCAAAATATTTTCTTGGTGACTTTTCACACTCTATGATTACCGGAGAAATACACTGATAATAGCATAAATTCTGATAAACAGTCGTGACTCACTTACACTGAGAAGCCTCTGTAAAATAGAATTTCAAAAGATACATAAAATTAGCACAACAACAGTTGAGGTGGACTCATGCATGAACTCATTTATCAGTAGGTTTCAGGATAATGACAGCTCTTTAGCAAAATTTTAATTATGACTTATTTCTAAGATGTACTGAAGTAGATCAGACTTTACTCTTTGTCTGTTATTTAGCTTAATGCACACACTAATCACTCCATCTGAATGATGAAAATTTCTGTGGTGGTCTATGTTATTTTAGATAAACAGTCATTGTGTCACTTTTACACAAATTCTGAGGACAAGTTCTAGTTACACGTTCTGATGATTAAGTTCTGACGTTCATAACTCAGAACTTGTATGAGGATTTACTAAGATGGGCATTCCCTTTTCGAGTTAAGACATTATGTTCTGATGACTGTTGAGAGATGAATCAGATTCTGAGGATCAGATTCCCTCTTCAGAACCTGTGGTAAATGAAGCTGAGAAGGCAACTTCTCAGAAGGATTCTGCAATTGGGGGTTCTAGGCTTCTCAAGAGGCTTAGACGTATGACGGTTCCTGAAACTCCCAAGGAATCCAAATCAACAAGGAAGTACAAGAAACAGAGGGCACAGAGGCTAGTTTCAGATGATGAGGAGGAAGCAGCTAAGGAAGGGGATCAGGAATCTCTGATCTCACAAGACAAGGAATTTGCTCCAGTCACTTCTTCTCCATCAACTCCATCTCAGGAACCTGTATCTGACAAGGCTAATTCACCTTCTATGTCTCTTGTTGATCCAGGCACAAGTGCTGAAATTGATATTCAGAACCTGGTTGTGCCTGAAATACTTTTCTTAGAAGCTCCAACAGCAAATAATCCTTCCACAACACCTGTTACTGATGCTGTTCAAACTCCTGAGTTATCACTAACACCTTCTCTGCATCAAGATGCTGATGATCAGATTTTAGGTGAGCATCAGGATATGGTTGTTGATCAGAACTTAGTATCAGATCAACAATTAGATGATGTTGAAGCCTCCATTGCTACTCACACAGTTGTATTATCAGAAGATACTGATTCTCTAAGTTCTGATGCTGCAAATGTTGGAGATACTGGTGAAGCTGCTACAACTGTAGATGCTGATGAAGCAGGTCCTTCAGGACATACTCCTCCACTGACTCTTCCTAAGTCTGAACTGGTAAAGGAGTTTGTTATCAGGGATGCACCAGTACCTTGGAGTGAAACTCCTGCAGGTCAGGAGTGGACTAAGGAATGGAACTCAGTTTCCTGTGTTCCAAATGCTTTACATCTTGCTGAGCACTTGACTAAAGCTGATGAAATGTTATATTCTGATGATTTTAAAACCCAGCTTAGAGTCACTGCATTGAGTACTAAACATCTTCAAGGTCTTCATTCCAACACTCATGCAGAGCTACACAAGATTCAGGAGAACTTTATCAAACAGGAACAAGTTTGGAAAATTGATAAGAAAAAGTTCTTCCAACCTACCATTGACAGGGTTGCTTATATTGAGAAAACTCAAGAGAAGCAACAAGCTCAGATTGATCAAATTCTGACAAATCACGCTTCTCAGCAATCGCAACTTACTGAAATCCAGACCTCAGTGGAACTACTTATCTCTCTTTTATTACCTGCTGATGCCAAAAAGGGGGAGAAGGTAATTAAGTCCAAATGCAAAACCAACAAGTCACTGCAAGGAAAGGATGATGGAAAAGATGACCAAGGAAACTCTGGAATGGGTAGTGGTCATAGTCAAGGTAGAAGGTTTACATCAAGACAAGCTAGTCACAGAACAAGTTCTGATACTGGGAAAAGAATAAATTCTGCTGCTGGTAAAAGGATAAGTTCTGATGAACTTCTAGATCTTGATGAGGAAATGTCAAGACAGTTATTTCTTCAAGAAAATCCAGGGATGGACTTGGAAAGTTTAAAGGAAGAAGAAGCCAGACTTAAATCAGAGAAAGTCACATCTAAATCTGAAGCTTCTGGTAAAAAGTTACTTCCAAAACCTAAAGGCATTGTGATCAAAGAAAGGATACATACTGAAGGAACTTTGGCTAGATCACAACCACAGATAGATCCAAGATCCAAGGGTAAAGAAAAGGTTGGTGAACCTATCAAGCCTTATGTACATCCTGAGGAAGAAGAAATTACTGATGGAAAAGATAATCTTGCTCTGACTTCAAGAAAAGTTCTTAAAACAACCTCTGACATGGCTCAAGTTGTTCAGAGTCAAGAAATTATAAGTTCTGATATTCAAAAGAAGCAAGTAACCTCTGACAGTGCTCAAGTTAACTTGATATCAGAAAATAAATCTAAAACACTCCTACCAGGATTCACTAAAGCAAAACAGACTCAATCTTTGAAGACTACTCCAAGTGGTTTTGAAGCAAGAGTAGTTACTGGAAAGGAAGCTAGAGATAAAACTGGATTGGGAAGTGCTGATGAAAGAAGAGTACACAACACTACCGATGATCCAACTTCCTTGAGTGAACCAGGTATTGGAGCAACTCCTGATAGATTGAATCAACTAGAATCTGTACAGATGGTTTACCATACCTACTTGAAAGAATACATTATGTTGTATTTCATGACAGATGGTAGGGTTTATCATATAAGACAAAATGCCATTCCATTGAAGTATTTTGAAGAATTAGAGCATGTATTATTCTTACTTCAAGTGGATGACAGAATAACAGAGACTGCTGCAAACTACTTAAAGGAACAGATTCAGAGACAGAAAAGACTTTATTCTGTTAAGTCTGACAGCAGATATGTTCCAAAGTACAGAAATCACAATGGTGATATTGTTGATATGAAGCCTAATACTGCACAGATCAGAACATATCTTGGTATTAAGGGGCTTGAATTCAATCTAGAGTCTAACAAAGCTTATGTCATAAGACTAGATCGGGAGTTGAGAAAAGCAAAGATTAATGATCTCAGAGCTGCAATATTTCAAACTGGTGAAGATACTGCAGAGCTTAAAGATGTCAAACGGAGAATGATTGATGAACTCAGATATGCTGAGAAATGTTTGTTGAAGAATTATCTCAGAACAACTCCTGACATCAGAGAGATCAGAAAATGATGAAGCCAAGTCGAAGATCTACAACTGCTTAAATTCTGATATTTATACAGATTGAAGTTGTTATCAGAAGTTGAATTGGTAAAAGCTTTAAGGACTGTAAGTTGTAGTTATCTTGTCTATTTCTCATGCATTTGTACTTAATGTTTTTGACATCATCAAATATCTGTTAAACTTGTATATTTTGCTAATTTACAAGTTGGGGGAGATTGTTAGATATATTTGATAATGTCATGGCTAATATGTTTTATGTTTAGATTTCAGATCTTATTTGAACAGAACAAATCAGTACTTAACTGATCAGTACTTATACTGGAAGTCAGAACTTAAGGGATATCAGTACTTATGTCATCAGGAGATAGATATCGGAACTTAAGTGCTGAAGGACGATCAGATAAGGACAGTAGCTGATTAAAGTTAAGAAGATCAAGATAAACATAAGAAGAGATATGCATGAAGAAGGAGTTCCGTGAAGAATGGAATACTTGGAATAGAAGATATCTGATTGATATATTTTAGGAAGCAGAATTATATTCCATATCAATTAGCGATTATCTTGTAACTGTGTAGTATATAAACACAGACATAGGGTTTACACTATAAGTGTTATCATTATCGAGAATATTATTTAATATAACCCTAGCAGCTCTCGTGATATTTTGTTCATCACTGAGAGATAACAGTTTCAGATTGTAACAGAGTTTATTGTTTAAATAAAGTTTGTTTTCTGTTACATAAGTTTTTGAAGTTTGATTTGATTGTAATAAACACTGTATTCACCCCCTCTACAGTGAAAGTGTGACCTAACAATTTTTTCTTCAGTTCACTCCTGGGGAATACTTGTTTGCCATTTTTTTAATGGAGAATGAAGGTTGAATGTTGCAAGCTGACTGGAACTATGCCTCTGTACCTCCTCCATTGTTTCAGTTGGATTGTTTGGTTGTGAACTTGTCACTCTAACAGTGGTTGTTGAAGAAGATAAATATGCATGTCCATCATCACCAATCAATACTCCAATACCAGCTGGAGTACTCTTAGTCTTAACTTGAGTAGATGAGACCTTGGGAGGTCTTCCTCTTTTCTTTTTTTGCACTGTCTCTGTTGGATCCTGTTGGCTAGATGGATTAGGGTTGCTTGAAATTGTAGGCTTGTCTCTTTTCTTGGCTTGTCCAGTCCCTGCTATAGACTGCATAAAAAAATTGAAATTATAGTATATAATGAAAGTTACATACATGAATTAACAAAGATTGGGCTACTCAATCAGCATACATGTGATGTTTTTTTCTCATATTCTGTTTGTTTCTCAAAGAATGTGCATTTGCAGCCTCAGCTTGGGCTTTTTTGGCTTCATCAGCCTTCCTGTGATTTTCTACAACCTCAACTTCATCTGTTTTACAAGTTGCCTTATTGTGGCCAATCATCAAACATCTACCGCATTTCATTCTAATGCCTTTTTTGACATCTTACAGCCAGCACCAACCTCATCAGCTTCCCTCCTCCTATGTTTTTTTTGGCCTTCCAGGCATTCTCCTTGCCTTTGGAGGCAAAAGTTTATTTTGTTTTGCTATGGGCCATTCCTTACTACCTTTCATAGGACACATAAGATTTGTATATGACTTCAAGTATGTTGTCTTCTTAAAACAGTCATCTACAAAATTTTCTGGTAAAACATTGATGCCCATAATGGCTTGACAACCATGGATACATGGTATCCCAGTCAAGTCCCATTTCCTACAGCTACAAGTCCTTTTTTCATATCCACCTCAAACTGGTTACCCTCTATGTCTTTAACCTCACACTTATCTCCACCATCCCAAGTAGAACTACACATCTTTGACCCCTCAATGTTATAATTTAGCTTTCTGATGATTCTAGGGCATAATTCAGTATCTAATTTAGCCATATAGTCTCTCTTTAAATGTATCATTTCCATGCATTGGACTCTAATATGATCCAGCATACTAATTATTGGTTTATACCTAGCTTCCAATATCCATGAGTTAAAACACTCATAAATATTATTATCAACAACATCACAATGGGTCAATGTCTTAAAATAAGCCCTACTCCAATATTTAGGATTAGTTCTCAGAAGATCATCATAGGCAAAAGGTGATATAGACCTGATCTCATCCATGCAAATATTAAATTCTGCAATTGTACTTGCCTTGGCTGCTCTCCAAAATGCATTCTTCAGTGCATTTCCAGGATGATTTTTCTTCCAATTTGCATGTATGTGTCTTGCACAACATCTATGCTCTGCTGCTGGCAAGTATTCATCAATAGCATTCTTCAAGCCCTGTTTTATTAATAGTAATCAGGAACTAGTATAATAACTAACACTAAGTTTGAAACAAGATTGAGATTAAGATCATTACCTTTTGTTGATCTGTAATGATTGTGTATGAATATCCATCAACAATATTAAGATCATCTTTCAATAATTGGATGAACCAGGCCCAAGATTCCGTATACTCTACTTCAACCACAGCCCAAGCTATAGAAAACATTTGGTTATTAGCATCTCTTCCTATAGCTGTCAGTAATTCACCCTTAATATATCCTTTTAAGAAACAACCATCTAGCCCAATCACTTTTCTGCAGCCATTTAAAAAACCAATTCTCAGTGCAGCAAAACAGATGTAAAGTCTCTGAAATGTTGGATTTTCACTTTCTTCGGATGTTTCTCCTTTAATGAACAATGAACTTCCAGGATTTATTCTCAATACTTCAACCCCATAGTCCCGCAATCTAGCATAATGTTCTTTTAACACTGATTCCACCTCACTCATTGCTGCTTTTTTAGCCCACCAACATTGGTTCAATGTGCATTGTATTTTATATTTGGCATGTATGGCTTCAGCAAATTTCTTGAGTTTCCATCTGGGGTTGCTTCTAATTGTACTCCCAAATTCTTTAGCCAACCAGTCAGCTTTAACCATTCTTTGTTTGCTAACAATAATGCAATTATGCTCTCCTTTGTAAGTCTTTATTTGAAATGCTTTATCATTTTCCAACTTACTTGCCCATAATTCCCACTTGCATCCTTCTCTGCATTTGGCATGCATCCTCTTAAAATCACTTCTTTTTACAAACACTCTTCTTTGTCTAGCCACACCATATTTCCTGATTGCATATCTCAACAGCTCTCTTGAGGTAAAAATGAGGCCTGGTTGAAACTCTATATGTTCCATCTTTGTGTCTGGATTGAAAGTGGGGTAATGGGGCTATTTTTGCTTCTTTTTACTCCTTCTTGGTTTCACTAACTCCTCAATGTTATCAACTACTTCATTATCACTAGAATCGGATGATGGAAGGCTTGGCACATCAAATGAATCACTATCATCTTTCTCATCCATCTTTCTATTTACCTTATCACACCCAAGATCCTGATTATCATCATATTTGGGAAATAATTTGCTCAACATTGTATACTCATGTTGCACAAATTCAGTCCATTCAGGCATTTCACCCATATAATCATTATACTCATGATGTGCTTCCTGCCTCTCAGGTCTCTCATGTTGTTCTTCATGGTTGTCTAAAGATTCCACTGTCACATTATATGTACCATTACTAATGTGCATTTCAGTAAGGTTACCATCCTTCAAAACATCAATCTTTATTTCCCTTAACATTCTTTTCTTTTCTCTAATTTCCTCTAATTCTTCATCAACATCTGACTCAACATCATTATCATCATCAGATGACATCTCCTCATCAGTACTACATTCACTATCAACATCTTTTTCATAATCAGGATCCTCTAATTCATCACCATCAGTTTGCATATTTATCTCATGTGTAGCACTATGAGGTTCAACACTATTACTAAGATTTGTTTTCTTCTCTTCAGCACAATGATCAGCATATATTGAAACAGAACCATATTTTATTGCATCAAAACGCAGCTCTTTAACCGACTCATGATTCCACAACAATTTATAAGCTTCGTTACTAACAGTCAGGGGTTTTTTATAAAAATTTTGAGACCATTTCCATAACCAACATCATCTAAATAAGCAACGAAACGCTCTAATAATAAATCATTAACCTCAACCTCATAGATAGTATCGCATTTACCTCCTTTGTAGTAGTATATTCCTTCCTTCATTTTGAACTCACCCCCATGATATATTTCAAGCTTGACCGTGTCCATTAAACCTATCAAAATTAATTAAGGAAAAGGGTTAAAAAGAATAAAATGGTGCAAACACAAATTAATAGTAATGGGAATTGCAAGTTATGAATTAATCATACCTTATTGTCCTTCTAATTGTGTCTTCCTGGTTGTTTTGATCAGCAAGAACCCTAATCTCCCATTTATGCATGTAATAGTGAAAAGAGGGTTTTTTAATTGATCGTGTTAGATGGGGAGGGTTTTGTATCTTTTTTCATTTTGTTTTATTACTAATATAGATAATAAGAATTAAAATTTACATGTCATCTGCCATGTAGACACGGATTAACACGCTGGATGAACAATTAATGTCTGTTAATTTTAATTAACGAAATGATTAGTTACTAATTGTAAAATTAGTAGAGTTCTAAACTTGAGAGACTTCATAGTTTAGTGGTAAGTTTCTAAAAAGGAAAATAGTTGAGTGACAAAAAAAATCATTTTCCCTAAATGAGTTATAAAAATTTGATTGATGGAGAGCTCATTAATAATGATGGACCCCCTGCATGCACAAAAATCTCCACCAATCAAATTTTTACAACTCATCTATCACACTTTCTTAGCATGTGCCCATGGGCACACAGTAGATAAACCGTTCATTTATTAATGGAAACTGAACTGAAATACCCGATCCGAACCAATTAACTAAAATAAATATTAAAATAAAATATATCTATTATATTTAACTTTTTTAAGTTAATAGATATCCATATTTTATTAACGAAAGTAGTAGATTTAAAAACTGGACTCATTGTTTAAATTTTGAGACTTCACATTTGGGCCTTTACGCTTACGCATGCAGGTTGCTAATTTTTTATTATTATATTTTGGAAACCATTTGCTACTATTTTATTTCTTATAAATCTTTATTGCATGTTTTTTGTCCCGAGTCTGCAGCTTTTTTGCAAATTGTCTAGCATGTTGATCAATTTTGACATGTCGGTAACAAATTGATTTAAAAAGTCTATCTGAGTTGTACCAGAGACTAAACTTATACAAATACCGCAATTTTTACTAATTGTTTATGTTTTTGTCAATTTTTTTAGCCGATTTTAAAATTGAAATCGGTCCGATAAGAATCGAACCGAGATTTTTAACACCAAAACCGAAACGATAGCTTTGGTTGCGGTCGCGGTTTTAGATTTCAAAAACCGAGAATACGCGATTTCGGTTTTATTCAAAACCCGTCCCGATCCGATCCGCGCTCTCCCCTAGATACCAGATATTTTAGTTAGTAATTTCGTAAATTAAAATTAATCAGTTCAAATATTTATTTGTAATTTATTAGACGATTATTAAAATTAAATAAATATTTTTAAATAATTTATTGTTAATTTTTAAAAATCAACAGATTTTTATAAAAGATACTCCTACTAATGTTAGCTATTGAACAAATAACCATTTTTAGTTGTAAACTCGATACCAATTATATCATCATATATCTTGTCATTTTTTAATATCACAATCATTGTATATAGTTGGAATGAAGAAGTTATGATGGGCAGGGCTTGATCCTATGCAACATTAGCAAACAACATACTTATATTTTAAAAGAATTCTTTTAAAAAAAATTAATATATTACGGAAAAAATTAAAAATATAACTTTTTTGGATACAAGATTTACATTAATGTTATTAAATTCAATTGTTTTAAAAAAGTAATGAAAATGATCAATGCCATACATATTAGCTTTAGGAAAAAATATAAATTAAAAAAGGTTTGCATGTCTAGTTTTCTTTAACTCTTCTGTGTAACATATAAAATTTACAGCGGGGCAGAGTACAGAACAACACAAGGAGAGGAGGCAAAGGCGGCAGCTAAAGAGAAATATTAGTGAAGATATAACATTTGGAAAAAGATTAGCAGAGAGTAAAGAAACTTGAAGTCCCTTGTATTAAATATTAGGATTACAAGACTATATATAGTACAGGAGAGTTTTAAGATAAGTAATATATAATTAGATAAGCCTTAGATATAACTAAAGAGATCAGGTTGTTGCAGATTATCAGGAGGTTCATTTTTCAAATCATATCTGCATTGACCGAGGTTGTTAAACCTTATCATGTTTATTACCCTCATGGACGTGAGGTAAGCTAAAGTCCAAGTTTACACTTCAAACCATCGAAATGAGAGCGTGCAAGCGGTTTGGTAAAAATATCAGCAACTTGCTGAGATGATGGAACAAACTTTGTTGTAAGCGTGTCGAGTACAACCTTCTCCCGAACGAAGTGATAATCAATAGCAATGTGTTTAGTTCGAGAGTGAAAGACATGATTGATAGTCATATGAAGAGCAAATATATTATCACAAAATAAAATTTGAGGCCTTTTCTGGTAGATACCAATAACACAAAGTATGAAGGACACCCAAGTCAATTTAGCGGTTGTAGAAGCAAGCTCCCTATATTCGGCTTCAGCACTCGACCGAGAAACAATTGGCTGCTTCTTAGCACTCTGGGAAATACAATTTGAACCTAAGAAGGTGCAATATCTAGTCGTCGATCATCTTGTAGTTGGGCAACCAGCCCAATCAGCATCCAAAATGCATAGAGTTCTAAAGAACTATCTTTCAGAATACGCAACCCCATGGATATTGTCACTTTTAGATATCGAAGAATGCGCTTAACCATCATAAAATGGGAATATATTGGAGCATGCATATGTTGACACACAACATTCACTGCATAAACTAAGTCAGGTCGAGTAAGAGTAAGATATTGCAGCATGCCAACAATCTTTCTATAATTCGTAATATCAGGATACAAATCATCTCCCTGAGCAGAAGTAGTTGGTTTTGTTGACATGGGAGTTGAAACAGGTTTACAATCAACCATGTCAGTGGTATGAAACAAATCAGCCACATATTGGGACTGCGAGCGAAATATTCCATCATTACATTTTTGAACCTGTATGCCCAAGAAATAATGTAAATTACCAAGGTCTTTGATTGCAAACTGATTGCCCAGTTGAGTGACAAATTCATCAAGCATTTTTGTATTACTTCATGTTTAAATGATGTCATCAACGTACACCAACAAGATCCTGATAGAGTTATCATTTCTGTATACGAGCATGAATGGATCTGCCACACTGCATTGAAAACCATAATCAAGAATGAACAAACTAAATCGATCAAACCAAGTGTGTGGACCTTGCCTCAGTCCATACAAAGAACGCTTTAAGAGACAAACATGATCATGAAATTTATCATTCGCAAAGCCTGGAAGTTGTTCCATGAACCCTGTTTCTGTAAGAGTAGAATGATTCATATTATTAGAGGGTCGTGAACTAGCAGGAGAAAAACCTCGACCTCTTGAATTGAATGATGAACCAGAACAACGCTTAAAGTGATTGCGTGAACTGGAACATTCACCGACAAATACAAGAGTAGGATTTGGATGCTCATACAAAGAAGATGCACGGATCAGTTCATGACTATGCAATAGGGGAATTAAATCATTATACGTCGGAACAGGAGGCTTAAGCATAGCTGTAGAAAAAGATTCATATTGTGGGCCAAGACCGTTTAAAAGCCAAAATACCTTTTTTCGATCAGGCACGGGTTTTTAAATGGCATTAAGGTGATCACAAGTTAATTTGAAATCTCGGATGTGCTCATCAAGTGAAGCATACTCCTTTTTCTTTTGTTGAAGTTTGAGAAGTAATTCAAACTCACGAGACTCGGAATCCTATGAACAGGTATTAGATAAAGCTTTCCAGACTTCGGCTGAAGTGGTAAGACCAACAACAGTTCTGAGAGCTTATTCTGAAATGGTTGTTGTATTCCAAGCTTTTAGCAATCTATATGTGCGTGTCCAGTCCGCCAAATCTGGATGTGGTACTACGCCATTGTCACCACCAGCAACATGCTTAGGTTATGGTGTGTTTCCAGTGATGAAACTTAGTAAATCTTGACTTTCAATCAATGATAGAACTTGCGTTTCCCGTAAGAGATTGTTGGAAGCAGAAAGTTTTAAAGAAACAAAATTAGCAACATTAAGATTTGCAGGATATAGGTATTTAGGCGAAGATTGTCCAGCCAATTGAAAAGAAAGTAAATAAAGGTAAATAGATTTAAGAATAGTTGACAGTCGTTAGAGTTTAAGGCTCTGATACCATAAAGAAACTTGAAGTCCCTTATATTAATCATTAGGATTACATGACTATATATAGTACATGAGAGTTTTAAGATAAATAATACATAATTAAACAAGCCTTAGATATGACTAAAGAGATCAGGTTATTGCAGATTATCAGGAGGTTCATTTTCCAAATCATATCTGCATTAACCGAGGTTGTTAAACCTTATCATGTTTATTAGAGAGATCTTGAAAATGTTTTTAATAGTATCTTTGTGATGATACTGGTTCAAAAAAAGAGATATGTCATAACAGCTATTGTAGATTCAAAAGAAACACAGTATTCTACTACCAACAAGGAATAAATTGTGATTAACTCTTTGAAAAAGTAATTACTCATGTACACACCTTAGAGGAGACTTCATTTAACTGATAGACTATCACTGCTGATTGACGCCTCCATAAATTCTTTCCCACTAAACCATTAGAGCTTTGCGAAGATGACCAAAGTACATGGATCAACAACCTTAATTAAAAAATCTATAGAACTCAAAGTTTCGTCTTGGAACCAAGGGTTTCGGCAGCTGAAACCCCGCATTTATCTATTAAACCAAACTATGTGTTATTCACTTATGTCCTCTATAATCTATAAAAGAAAATGCGAGGATTGGAAGTCTATAAAAGGGACAGATGTTGCTGCTGCTAGGTTTCAACTTAAGAATGATGAACGGTTGATGATCCTTGTAACATGTAAATTGTGAACTTGATTTGAAAAGTGAATTAGGCATATTCCTTATGTCCGGAACATTAAGATATCTTAGATGCAGTACCTGCACTCCTTCAGTAAGCGCAAGTATAGGTTTTGAGTGCTTGTAACATCTGTGATTTATATTGATTGGGTCTTAAGCTAGTATCATATATATAAATTTCTTTATTTATACATAAAAACTCACAAATTTTCAAATTGTTGAATCATCTACGTTCACCTTTTTGTCCACACATACATGAAAGCACTGGTGATATCACTAACTTACCAGCTTAACATATTCATTATGAAAAGCACATAACATATAATTGAATAAAGCATGAATGATAGCTAGATTTCCAGTCCTCTAACGGACGCCTCAATATATGATCTTGATCCAAAGCGTCCATAACTCTTGGTCCACCGCATCTACGCCCCCATACAAAACGATGCTGGAAGCGTGGGAATAATATCAAAGACACTAGTTTTAAATTGCTTGCCAAGATTGAATAAAAGGATATTTACATGTTTAATGAAGAAGAATTTTATATTTCTGAGTTTTCAGATAATAGAATACAGAGAAAGTGAATTGAATTCATACAGAGAAATATGGTCTAGTTTATATAGATCTTACTAACTGAATTATGTTATAATAAGCTAATCTAACTATCTAATCATGAAGTAATAACGTGATAAGTGATATGACACATCACGTATAGTCTAATAACCCCCCTTTAAATTGAAAGTGTTTGCTTCACATTCAAGATGGATTGTATACGCCAATGAGATTGTCTGGAAAGACCCTTGGTGAGAATGTCAGCCAGCTGCATATGGCTAGGAATGAAAATAGGATGAATACACTTGAGTTGAACCTGTTCACGAACGAAATGACAATCCAAGATAAAATGTTTGGTTTTAGTGTGAAACACAGGGTCCTCAGCAATATTAAGTGTAGTTTGGTTGTCTGAATAAACAACAATAGGCAAAGACTGAGGGACACGTAATTTAGAAAGCAAAAAATGCATCCAGGATAACTCACAAGTAGTTTTAGCAATAGCACGTAATTCAGCTTCGGCAGTGGATCGGGAAACCACCTTTTGTTTTCGGGAAGACCGGTTTACAAGAGAAGAGCCCAATAAAAGACACATTCCAGTTACACTTCATGATGTATCAAGATAATTGCCCCAACCGTTATCGCAATAAGTTTTCAATTGAAGATCAGAAGTGACTGGATAGAAGATGTCCTAAAACGGGGTGCCTTAAGATATCGTAAAACCCATTGAACATCACACAAATGAGGCAAACGTGGAGACTGAATGAACTGGCTTAAATGATGAACCGCAAAAGCAATATCAGGCCTAGACACAGTCAGATACAAAAGTTTACCAACATACTTCTTATAAATAGAAGGATCTGACAATAGTTCCCCATCAGTAGCTGATAATTTTTTGGAAGTATCAATAGGGAGAGACAAAGGTTTGACATGTTCGAGTCCAACATCAACCAATAAATCATAGACAAATTTGTGTTGATGAAGAAAAATGCCTTCAGAAGTCCGATGAATTTCAAGATCCAGATAATATTTGATGAGTCCTAAATCCTTAATGGTAAAAGAAACATGAAGTTGATGTTTAACATGAGAAATTAACTCAGCATCATCTCCAGTAAGAGGAATATCATCAATGTAAACAAGAGCCACAGTAAAACGACCATCATGAAAACGTATAAAAGGTGAATAATCTGCTATGGCTTGAGTAAAACCAAGAGCGATTAAGAGCATCTAATTTTTCAAACCATTGGCGTGAAGCCTGTTTCAAACCATATAATGATTTGAGTAATCTGCAGACCAGACCAGACCAGGAGTACCATAAAGGGGATGACCCTCGGAAATTCCATATACACCTCTTCAAGAAGGTCTTCGTGTAAAAAACATTATTAATGTATAGATGATGAACATCCTAGTTTCGAATAGCAGAGAGAGCCAAACGAACTTTCACTGTAGACATCTTTGCAACTGGTGCAAAGGTATTATGGTAGTCCTCACCTTCTGTCTGTGTATAACCCTTGGCAACTAAACGTGCCTTGAATTTTTCTAAAAACCATCAGCGAGGTACTTGGCCTTATAGACCCACTTGCAACCTAGAATTTTCTTACCGTGAGGTAATGGAACCACATCCCAAGTCTGATTGGATTCTAGAGCTTGAAGTTCTCTGTTCATAGCTTCCACCCAACGAAAGTCGGATAAAGCCTGATTGTATGTATATGGTTCCTTGATTACAATAGTAGGGTGAACAACACAAGCATAAATGGTGTTTGGAGGAGAAACATTATGAAAATTGTATTTAACACTATCTATTGGACACTATAACATGACAGAATTGACCTGAGATTTAGAAGAAGTAGTGGAAGGTAAAGTAGGTGTAATATAGTCTTTAAACCAAGATGGTTGGACTTTTCTTCTTAGGGAAATTCTGGTTTGAGGTAATAAAGCAGGAACTAAACTGGCTTCTTCATTATCCGAAGTGTCATGATCAGAAAGGGAGATATAAACGGTGAAGCAACTGGAGAAACAGGAACATAATATGCAAGTAGTAATGTAGGGATTGGAGTAACATATTCTAAAGGAAAAACAAAATCTTCTTGGAAAAACTCAGGGGGTGAAAACAAAGGTGGTGAAGGAATATTAGCATTAGGAAAATTAGAAGAATAAGGAAAAACGGATTCATGAAAAACCACATTTCTAGAAAAATGAATAGGTTTAGTGACAGGATCATACAGTTTGTAACCTTTCTGATGCATGTGATACCCTAAAAAATAGTTTTTACAACTCTTGGTGCAAGTTCGTCTGTAGAATAAACTGGCATGTAAGCTAAACAACTAAAAACTTTAAGACTCCCATAAGAAGGAGGTTTATTGAACAACTCTTCATAAGAGCTGATGAAGCCTAAAACATAAGTAAGAATCCTATTTACTAGGTATGTTGAGGTTAAAAGACAATCACCATTGAATGACACATGAAGATGAGCCTGAAATCTAAGTGTTCTATTCATTTATAATAAATTTCTATATTTTCTTTCTACTCACCCATTTTGCTGGGGAGTGCAAGGGCAAGTAGTCTGGTGTAAAGTGCCTTGAGTAGAGAAAAAAACTGTTAAATCATTGTTCATAAACTCACCTCAATTATCTCTTTTTATGTATTGAAAAAAAGTATAAAATTGAGTAGTGACATACGAGAAAAAAATCCTTAATTGACTGAATATCATGATGTTTAGTAGGAATTAAAATTGTCCAAACAACCCTGGAAAAATCATCTACAACTGTAAGAAAAAATTGACAACCATGACAAGTAGATACTCTATAGGGACCCCATATGTCATAATGAATGAGTTCAAAAGCACTAGTAGCTTGAGAATGACTTGATTGAAAAGGCAATTTTCATCGTTTAGCAAGTGGACAAACTGGACATCTAGTACAAGGATTTACATTTGAAGTCTTATGCAAATCTAAACTAGAAATCTTGGATATAACATGTAAAGGAATATGGCCTAATATTTTGTGCCAAGTAGAGACATGAACAGGTTGAGTAACAGTGAAAGCAGATGAATAAGCTTGAGATGAAGAGATTGGTTGATTGAAAAGTTAAAAAAGGCCTCCAACAGTATTACCAAGAACCAATGCCTTATTCTGCATTTGGTCCTGCACATAACACTCAGTTGGAGTAAAATAAATGGCTGAATGTAATTGTGTAGACAACTTACTAATGGATAGCAGACTGAAAGTGAAAGAATGGATAAAGAGAACATCAATAATAACTACTGAAATAAGATGTAGGAAAACTGAACCTATGTGAGTGACAATGATATGAGTACCATCAGGAAATTGCAATGTGATTGGTGTATCTAAACTATACACATTATGCATAACATTTCTATTGCAGCACATGTGGTTTTTTGCACCAGTATCAAGAATCCATATATTATCAGGTATATGAGTGATAAAAGACAATGAAAAAGTAGTACCTGCAATATTTACAGAAAACTGATATGGAGTCGAATGAGTCTGAAGTTGTTGGTTGGTCTGATTCTGAGAATTTATGCCTGAGCCTTTGTTGTTGAATGATTGCATAAGATTGTTCATTTGAAGTTGCAGAGCTTCTAGTTGAGTAGTGAACTTGGTAGTGTCTGAATCTTGACAAGGAGAATCAGAAGGTAGACTTGAGACTTGCATAACCTTGTTACCAAAATGTTGTGGTTGTTGAGGAGTTTTGTTGTTGTTAGAGAAACTTCTTTTTCCTTTATTGTTTGGATGAAAAGGATGATCCAAGGGGTAACCAACAAACTTATAACATTTCTCTCTAGTGTGGCATTTGACGTGACAATGACTGCATTATGGAACATTACCAGTGTACTTGTGAGTACTTCCAGAATTAGGTGCATTTGGTAAATTCACCATCATGAAAATGGGAATAACTGAAGAACTCTGAAATTGTCTTTGTCCCTCTTCATGTTTAAGCAACATAAATGCATGATTCACAGAAGACCAAGGATTCATCATCAAAAGCTGCCCTCTAGCAACTGTGAAACTAGAGTTTAACCCCATCAGGAATTGAATTAGCCTGGTTTTCTCAATTTGGTGTTCCCAGCTCTTAATAGCACCACATGAACATTTGACTGCATGTTCCAAGGCCTTAATCTCATCCCAATGTCCTTTCAATTTGTGAAAGTAAAACTCAATGGATTCATTTCCTTGCTCAAGCCCGAACAAACTCCTTTGTGTTTCATAATACTTATGACCGCTAACAGCAGCAAAGCGTTCACTTAATTCAGTCCATACATTGAGTACACTATCCATGTAATTCATACTAGAACTAATTTCATCAGAAACAGTGTTTAAGATCCAAGTTATCACCATGCCATTGACTCGTTTCCAATGAGAATTAAGAGGTGAAACTTCAGATGGAGCTACAAACTCTCCGGTAACAATTACAAGCCTACTCTTAGAGGACAAGGAAATTTGCATAGAACGTTTCCAAGACGTATAGTTCTCGGATCTAGTTAATTTCTTAGAAATTAAGATCATTGTAGATTGATGCAAAAACAAAGGATGTGCATTATTATCAATTGAAGAAATTGTAGATGTATCGAGAGACTGACCGTTCTAGAATTGTTCTAATTTACCATCACACCTAGTACTGCGTTAGCATAAGAATTGTTCGGATTGACTCTTCCAGAAATAAAGCGATTTTATGACATTCAAGCAATTATCAAACCCTAGATTAAGACTAGTTCAAAGAAAAATGAACGGCGGTGATTGAACGAGATTAAACGATAAGGAAGATGAGAAACAAACTCAGATGATTGCAGAAAAAAGTGTGTAAATGATCGAATTATGATGATCTTCAATCTTCGATCTTGAATTATGATTCTGATTTTCAATCTTCGATCTCGATCTCTACTTTGTTACAAATAATCTTCATCCTGAAATTGACTTCTTGCATTTACAATTAAGATCTCAATCAATTAAAAACAAAAACAAGGTGAAATGAAGAACATTTGTGGAACATAGCGATTGACCAAAATCAAATTTTCATAAATAATAAATTGCGTGAACTTAGATCAATCAAATAATGAGCTCGGATACCATCAAGATTGAATAAAGGATATTTACATGTTTAGTGAAGAAGAAGTTTACAGTTTTCAGATAGTAGAATACAGAGAAAGTGAATTGAATTCATACAGTGAAATATGGTTTAGTTTATATAGATATAACTAACTGAATTATGTTATAATAAACTAATTTAACTATCTAATCATGAAGTAATAACGTGATAAGTGATATGACATATCACATATAGTCTAATAGCTTGCACACCACATAACACTACACTAGAAATTTAAATTCTACTTCAACAAAACCATTCATCAGTTTTTTCAAAATAATCTTCAGGACTTGGTCGGGGATGTTGTCGAAATAATTGTAGCCTTCACTTAAAGTACGCCTTGATGAATCACCTTTCTCCTGTATTGTATTATGGGTTTAGCGATGTCAAAGCTCGTAGTCTTTACAAAAATGTTCTCTCTCTTCATAATCTAAGCAGGGTTCAAAAAATCGGCGATTTGCCCGATAAATCACTGATATGAGAGCTACCGATCTGATAAGATAAAATCGCCAGAAAAAATATTTTCCGATCAAATGGGTCAAAATCGCTGAAAATCGGGTCAACTTCGAAGAAATCGGAGAGGTAAAAGTGTGATTTAGCAAGATTTGGTAGAGCAACGTGCAAGTTGGACGAGGAAAATAATAAATTTGAAAATGAAGAACCTAGTTCGGCAGCTCAGTTGAGAGTATGCAGGGGACCAGAAGGCCGAAAAAGAAAAGAAGGAGAATATAGGGGGCGTAAGATTCAATTTTATTATCTAAAGATGGAGTACAACATTACAAGTTTGTTTGTGTCTGGTACAACTTAGAAGTATAACATATTTTAATATGGTAGGGGCCATTATATTTACAGACCATATTACATGGGCCCAATTTTTGTTTAATCAGGTCAGGATGGACGATACTATGTCACATAACATATATATTTGACATATAAATTTAAAAATAATATTAAATTATATCTAATTTTTTTTCCGATAAATTCCCGATTCCCAATAGATCGTAAATTGACAGCTCAACCAATTTGGTCCGATTTCCGATTTCTATGACCATGACTCTAAGCAAGCTGTGAGTTTATTTTTATTATCCTCTGTAATTCTTATGTTCAACATACATTTTTATCAAAGTCCAACTCAAGAGTTTGAGAATCCATCAATACAACCAACCAACAATCTGTATTTATATCCGGGAGATGTACCTAGCATGCATTAGTTTTCTAGCCTGAAAATGATTGGGCTGGGCTGGTTGATAGCTTAAATGGGCCATGCTGATGGTTTGGACTCAAGAAGGTAGAAACTACTTCTTCTTTTTTGGCTAAATAGAAAGGTATTACTGACAACATCTTTTTCTAAACAAATAATATTTGTAACTTATCTCAAAACTATATATCCAAAAAAATTCCAAAAATATTTCCAAAATAACACGTGTCATCTTTTAATTCGCGGGATTCATATTATTACACGAGAAACTTATTTTATTTATGAATCAACATCCAAAATCACGTTGACAATTCATCATTGGAGAATGATTTTGAAAACCATTTTTTAAACTCTAACATTTCTCAATTCTAAATATTCCAAATTGATACTAAAGACATATATCAACAATGCAATTAATAATATATGAAAATTTTCTCAAATTATCAAGTTATCAATAATAACGCATTTTTTGGTAGCAAATTATTAGTACCTAATTTAATATCTCTAGAATTACAAAATTTACCCGTTCAAGTTATCATTTTATTCTTTCCTTAAAATGTGTAATGTGCTTCAAATTTTATATGAGCTATATTTGAATATCTTTTATGTAAAATATTTATTATATATATTCAGATTTTGGACCGATTTTAATAGACTCATTTTGTAAATCGAATCCAAAAATTTGAATGCAAATAAATTTGAATGGAAACAAACTAATTCTTAACGATTGATCACATAACCATAACAAGCAAGGAAAGAGGAAAGAAATTAACGCCATACTCATACGTAATCACACTACATCACAAACACGTTAAATTATTAAAAATTGAAATCCCTAATAATAAATACTAATTTCCAAATTAGCCAAGTAACATCTGTTACAAATCACAATCAACAATTCGTGACTTTCATGGCTGCTTCTGCCTAATAACATTACCAATATCGTATCCACTAAATTCCCACGCAATCCACATACGAGCCACACGCCCTCGTATCACAATTCACAAAGCCGTGTTGTTATTGTCTTTATAGCTATTATTGTAGCTATGATTGCCGACACCTTTACATTTCTTACGCGTAATTTTCTTATTGGTCACTCCTCCCCAATGTCCTTTCCTTCGGTTGCTCCCTCCGTTTCAATTTACTTGTTCACTTTGATTTTTGCACGTAATTGAAGTTACATTGACCGTATAATTATTTTATTATTTTTCAAATTTTCTTATTGTGAATAAAAATTTAAGAACTATATTTTAATTCATAAAAAGAAAATTAAAAAATAATTAACGTATATATGCGACCAAGGCATCTTAAATTACGTGCAGAAGTTAAACCGCACACGTAAATTGGGACTAAGGAGTATTTGTATTTGTTTGTACGCGTGTTCATAAATTCTACCTTTTTGTCCGAACCAATAAATAGCAACTCACTCTTTTACGACCAGTACTACAATTTCTATACATTTTCGACTTCGCATCAGAACTGTTAAATTTCATTCCATCGTTTTCGTGTAATGGAATTCTTTCGTGATGTCAATGTGGTTCGACTCAGGAGCTGTCACGGGAAGTATTTAATCGCGCACGACGACGAAGAGTCTGTCACACAAGGCCGGCATGGTTCCTCTAAGGCTGCACGGTGGACAGTTGAAATTCTCCCAGCTGATCACACCAATCATAATATTATTCGGCTCAAGAGTTGTTATGATAAGTATCTCACGGCCTCTAACTTACCGTTCCTATTTGGAATGACAGGTCGAAAAGTTCTGCAAACTGTACCTGACAGGCTGGACTCTTCTGTTGAATGGGAGCCTGTTAGAGATGGTAAGAGTCAAGTGAAGCTCAGAACTCGATACGGGGAATTTCTTCGGGCTAATAGGGGACTTCCACCGTGGAGAAACTCGGTTACTCATGACATTCCTCGCAGGACTGCTACTCAGGATTGGATTTTTTGGTACGTTGACGCTGTTGAGATTGAGACTGTTTCGTTGAAGCCAGTGCAGCAGCTGATTACTCACTCTGATTCTTTCGGTTCTTCTGAATCTAGCACGCCTTCTACTCCTGCCAGTTTATCCGGACCTGAGGTTTGATCATTCAAGTTTCATAAACAGAAGCATTCATTTCTTAATCTTGAAATTTTGTTAACTCGTAAAATGAACCATAAACCTTTTTGTACTAAGAAGAAAGGGGGTATTGGAGCCAGGAAATTATTCTTGATTTTCTTTAGTAAAATTCCCATTTTAATTTAGCGATGAGTTGGATTAGTACCAAAGACTGACATCTAATTTTCATGGAAATGCAGTCAGCTAATTCGCCTGCAAGATTGCCAGGAAAGAAAGGAGATGGCAGGCTTATTTATTATCAAGTTTGTAATGAATATGGGGAAGTGGATGAAGATTTGGATGAGCTTGTGATTTCCTTTAAGGGGAATGGGATTGATGAGTTAACCAAGAGGTTGGAGGATGAGACTGGACTGACTGATATCACTGTGTGCTCGCGGAGTCCATTGAATGGGAAGCTTTACCCTCTAAGATTGCAGCTTCCTCCCAATAACGTGGTTATGAATGTTGTCGTAGTTCAATCCTCTCAATAGGTGAGCTTTTAAATTGATTAATCCATTACTTAAACTGGTTATTTATTGTGTTTTTCAGTGTTAAAAGCTGTCCTGTTACTAATGCAAAACAAAATATTAAGGGCTCAGTGTCAGTGGTATAATATTTGTAGCACTGAAGGACCATAGTTTAGTAGGGACTTGGTTTTAGCTTGTAAATATCTTTGGAACTCTCATGTTATGCTTGTCGATTTGTCACTTTGTTCAGACTATCTCACTGGTGCAATATAATGTTCTAACAAGGGATGCAAATAAAAGTACATAAAAGCGTGATTTCACAATCTATCAGTGCTTTCGCTAGCTAATGTTTCTCATCCTGATCTCTGGTGTATCAGGGGCTTATGGCTAGGCGATAAGCGCAAGGCCTTATAAGATGCATTGGGTTAGAGTTAGTATCTTGCCATTGCAACAAGATAATTCTCAGACTATTTTACAGCTGGCTTATTCTCTGTAGTGGAAATGGACGATCAGTTTCAGGAGCTTACATCTAGCATCGTTTGTGTATGAGGTAATAACTTCCATGATGAAATGTGAAGATCAAAAATAGCAAGAACTTTACTTATGATGGCCTCTATTCTTCTCTTGCCTGTAACAGTTTTTTTTCTTCCTTTAAAGAAGAATGTTGCAAAATGGCATTTGGTTTTTGTGTAGATTATTTTGGAGCACCTTCAATACACATAGACATACTTTTTGATATAATATATGTTCTTCCTTGCTTCTGTAAGTTAGCGTAGCCCTCTTAACCCGACCACATTTCATAGTTACCACTTTCCAGCATTCAAGCGCTAACGAGTTCCTGAGTAAATATGCAGATGTCGGATAAAAATTACTAACTGGTTAAACTTATTTTAGGACAACAGAATGAATAGTAAGATGAATCTGGCCTTATTACTTGATGTGATTCAGCTCACCCTTGTTCATTTTCAGAACAGTTAGAAGGTGAGAAGTGACTACTTCTTATACATAATTACAACTTGCTAACAGTAGTTGCTCGCCAGTAGTCCATTCAGGAGCATGACCCCATCCACAAAATGATGACAGTCGAGTACAGACTCTGACACTTATATCCACTTTGAAATCAAAAAGTTAGTTGGGTAGCATTGTGACTTGTGACAATGGTTGCAAACTCAAGGTTTTTAGATACACGTATTAGCCCTCCAGCTTGCAAGTTGAAGCTCCCAAAAGCCCTGGGGAGGCTTTTACCATGCAGCCTAAGTGCATGTGTCTTGGCTTTTGCCATTATTATACCGTTGGAATACATGCAGGGGCGGAAGCATGAACTTTTACTTAGGAGGGCACCGAGTAAATTCTGAGAGACACCCTCTTATATTTTTATTTTTACGGGGCACTTCTATAATTTTCAAAAGTTTTAATGGTAAAAAAGTTATTTAAGGGAGACACGTGTCTCCCGTACCCCTTATTAGATCCTCCCTTGAGTACATGCCAATTGGTAGCTCATTTTTTTCTTAGATCTCTCTGAAGATGTCTTCAGTGAAGAACTCGTGAGAAGTTTCATCTATCTCTTTTGAGCTACGACAAGGCTCTTTCTCCACTCGCGTATCAGCCCTCCATTTTCATATCAAAGCAACCTCATCCCACCCATTAGCTACTGCAGACTCTGAAAAGATGCGCATAAGCAGTTAAGCACTACCTTCAGATCTCTGCTTTCTTCAAATTAGCTCTAGACTACCAGTTTCCTTGGAACAAGCATATACGATACACTTCCAGATCACAGGTCGGGTTTCATGGGTATTTTTTGGATAAGATCAAGCTCTCATATGATCATTTGTTAAGACAATCCAGTGCCAGATATACTGTACACACAGCGTATGTTTGGAATGTGAAGCTTGTTTAGAATCGTATAAGAAGCGTATATATTTGAAATTCACAAATTTTAAATTTATCTATGTAGACAGATGACATATTAGCCATGTACTCTAATTGTGAAGGTTTCTGAACAACATAAATCCAATCAGTTTATCAGCTGAATCCTCAATAAGTAGAACTCAGTAAACATAATTACTTCTACCTAATTATATCAGCATTTCTAGATTCAAAACAGAATTTGTTCCTCAGATTCTTTTAAAATTGTAGGTTGCAAGTCTTCAACCGTTTCCTTGTCCTTTCTGAGAAGAGTAGTGTAATTAACAGTAGTTGCTCATTTAGTCATTTGAAATTATCTTAAGTTTAGATTACATGCACCGAAGTTGTCTGATCACCAACAAATTACTCACAGTTTATTTGAAGTCGAAATTACAATTCTCATCAAGAAATTTTAAATAATGTTACAAACGGGCTACACTATTGCGGTTCTGGTGTATGAAAAATATTATCTCGGATCATAGAATATTAGGCTATATATTAGCTATGATCTGCAGAGGGCCTTATTTGAATAGCATAGATCATACTCGTGTGGTTATTGTGATTTGTTGTGATGCATGACATGAAATTCATATATTAGTTCATGTATTTCTCAATCTTCTTCTGGAGTGCTAACTTTTCTGCTCCAACAACCTTGTCAATTGTTTTTCCTTTCTTTATCAGAATAAATGCTGGCAATGCATGCACTGCATACTCCCGAGCTACATCCTACATAAGAAACCCACTTTATCATCAACATAAAATAATAAAACATCTGTCAAGGATGTAAAATTGGCAATCAGTTTATATATATTAAGGGCCGAGATGAGTGTTAGGTTCAGCATACTTGTAGCTCATCTACGTCGATCTTGATGAACTCTACATCTGCATAGGTAGCAGCAAAGTCACGAAGAACAGGGTCCATTGTCCGACAAGGTCCACACCATGCAGCCGTGAAATGAATAACCATCTTCAAATCCATAATAAACATTAAACGATGAATTAAAAACAGTCAATGCATTGATGCAAGAACGAAAAATCGATATACTAAAGATATGTAGCTTGGTTTCCAGGAAGTCATGTTTGAATTAACTAACCAGTTTAGTTGTTTCTTTAGAAACCTGAAAATGGCTTCTCCATTTAGCAGAGGAATGGAATGATAAAACACGACCAGGCTTTTTCGGCATGATCTCTTCAATGATCACTTCTTTGGATCCATATGATGCATACACAGTAGACTGATTAGCTCCCATCTTTCTTTTCTTTGTTCTGATGAAATTAGGAAACTGAAAGACAAGAATAAACTCAAATTTTGAAACAAGTTCTCTTCTTCCCGCTTTAGCTTGATTATAATAAGAATAGAAATACAAATCTGTTTTTATAGGCAAACTGCTAGTGGGTAAACGTAAAAATTGTAAAATGGAGCATTTGATTCGATGCTTTCATTATTTGAACCGTTAAAAGTCAAAATTTGCAAAAATATGCAGCATATAAACTTTTCTTTGCATTTAACTGAATTTCCTGTTAAACTGGAATTGCTCGTGCAGCTAGAATTTTTCTTTGCTAGGTCTCGTACCTTGAATTAATTTCTAAATTCTATATAAAGTAGAGAAGGTTCTAAATGCCACGTGAAATCCTAACAGGTAAAATCCGCCTGAACGGTACTCCCACGTACACATCTTTCGCATACATATTTCTCTCCCGAATATCGATTTTTGCGAGACTAGTGGTCAAATAGAATTAAGAGTTTTTTTCTCGTGATATAGAGTTATGTTTTTTTAACTCTAATCTAAATGATAGGTCAAACTTGTTTTTGTCGCACAACCTAAACGGTAAAGAACTAAAGATTGTTAAAAGTAGAGTTATTCGCGGACGGAGGTGTTCACGAACCGAATTATTCGCGAACAAGTTCGGATTCGACTCGTTAATAACTCGTACGGCTCTCGTACGGCTCAGTTCGTTTAACATAAACACAAATCCCATCTTTCAACATTTTTTTATTCCAATGTCTTTTTTTCTGGCATTGTTTTATAATAATCAAACTAGCATAATAACTCGTACGAGCCACGAGTCATTTTCTATAATTTTTTTATGCAATTCTTAGTTATTTTCTTATTTGTAAATGTTGTACAATATCTAATGTATATTAAATACAAATTGATTGTTTATCAACATATATTATTTTCATACAAGACATTACTAAATTATATAACGTTTCTAATATAGCTCATTAAGCAAAATATATATTATTGTTTATGTTGTGTTGTGTAATTTGTATTTAATGAATGAATATAAACAGGATAATCGGTGTACGTTTAAAATGAAACAATTAAACTTAATCTGTAGAATGTCGTTACTATGTTTACAAAGAAAAATCTAAAAATTAACATATATGTTCAATATAGAGTTGGCCAAAAATTTTGAATTTTATTTAAATAAACTATATGTACTGCTCTGTATTATTACTGAGTTCACGACTAACTTACAATTAACTTACTCAGTTTAAAAAAATAAAAAATGCATAACTGAAGTCAGAATGACTTGCAATCATAATATATAATAATGTAAAATTTACATTACTGTTAATATAAAAGTTGATTTTAATGAAAAATGTTACTTTTTTAAAATTCAACGTATGCATGTATGAAAAAATGTTAGTTTTTTATTTACACTACTGTTAACAAAGTAAGATTAAGTTATATGTGTGTTAGCATGTAAATTATCGTATGTTACATTTCTTAGTATTTTACGATAGTTTCAATTATTTATATGCTAAATATCTGATTTATGTACATGTATATACATTATTAACATCTAGTGAGATAATTGATTACTTAAATAACATGCATTTATAATTATTCAAAAATTAAAATCATGTAATAAATAAATTGCCATAATTTATATATGGTATTCACATTATCACTAACAAAAAATTCATAACTATTTTTTACGCAATCAAGTACCAATCATGGTTATAACATAAAATTAAATTATAAATTGTAAAGACTTGTTATTGATATTCATGATTTTTTTCAAGAATTCAAAGGAAAAATTGTAATTATATCGTTATTTAAACTGTTTTTTAAATTTCTTTTATTACGACTCTAATATTTCTTCATATAATAATTTGATAAAATTTTATACTATTCTTCTAAAATTAAATATTTTTTAATTCGATAAAGTTTTATAAATATCAGTTGAACTGGTTAATTCCTTCAAATTATTGAACAATATATATATTTTTTCTTTAAATAGTATAAAATGCATTGAATCAAGTGTTATAATATAGTATAGATTAACTTTTATTTGAAAAATTAAAAATATTAAAATAATTAAAAATATGTGTACAATATTTTTTGATCAATGAATATTGCTTATCGAAAATAATTCTTTTTAAAAGGCTAGTCTTTTTCAAGTGAAAAATGAATAATAAATAGATTTAATATATCATCGTAGTTTTAACCAATCTCGTGAGATCTTATATCAAATTTCGATATTTTTAAAACCGGGACAACTTCCAAAAACAATAATACGCTACCAGTGAAGTTAGTAATTTTAATACAAATAATCAATTGATTTTATCATATAAAGACCTCAAATACATTAATTTATATTAACATAAGATATTAAAATATTTCACATTATTGTTAAGATATTCTCGCCGAGCTTGTAATTTAAATTTTACTAAACGTAAAATGTGACGATGTTTCTCGGCCGGGTCGTGTAGTCAAATTTTGTGTATTTTTTTAACTATAGGCCACGTTTTGATTTCAAATTCAAAATAAACTAAAATGCATTGATTCATTATACTTCGAACTTATCTAAATATATAATACTAATATAGATTATTTATATATATAAGCGATTCTATTTCAATATTTTTTAAAACAATTATATATATACATTTCAATTACTTTTTATAATAAAAAAATATGTTAAAAATATATAGGATATATTTTCAAACTAAAAAATGATTAATAAATAAGATAATAATTCATTTATGTATTATGCATAACTTATATATGAAATATTAAAATATTAATTTAGCATACTTAAATATTATCTGTAATATAAAATACATGTGATAATATGGTGCAGTGGTGGAGATTGTATAGGTAAATGAAGTATGTTAACCGAATACAGTGCTCTCAAGACTGAACGATTGATGATACAATGGACAGAGTGTGTCATTCGCTTGCAAATTTTACATGTTAAATTAATGCGCTTTATAATTGCGGCGCATGAAAATGTGGACCTGCAATTAGAGCAGGCCAAATGGGCGGGCTTGAACCGCTCATTCGGGATCGGTTCGTACGGAAACCGTAAAATATTCGGCCCGATTCTGGCCGGTTCAAACCCGCACAACCCATCAAAAGAAGCGAACCGAATACGAATTTAGTTCACTAACCCGCACGAGCCCGCACATGAGCCGCACGCACTATGCAGCCCACACAGGCCCGCAGGTTAGTGCCTATAAGCTGGAAAATCAGGTACTACAAAAACATGTGCAAACATAATTCATACAATATAAAATGCCAAGTAAAAAATGGAAGACCATACACAAACTGGATGCAAAATTACCCAAATGTAATTTTATTTAAAGTTTTAATATTATTTGATTTATAATTTTTTAATGTTTGATGTGGTTTATTCCGTTTTTTTAGAGAGGAGTCCTCTAATATCATTTGTAATTTTTTTAAATTAATAAAATTTATAAGAGGTACCGTCCTCTTTTTAACCAAAAAGTTAAAATAATAAAATTAACTGATTACAATTATAATATTTCGAATAAATTATGTGACATAATAGAAAATAATGTTACATTTTATTAATTATTTTTTAATAAACATTAAATTTCGAATTTTATATAGTAAAAAATATTTATTATACAATTTCAATACATGAATTTAAATTAGAATAAAATTCGAATATTAGCATTGAAAATTAAAATACAATAGCACCATTTTAAACAAACAGAGTCTGACACAACATGACACAACTCCACTCAAATTATGCAACACTGAACCGCGTGTCAGCCCGTGCCGGCCCGTGAACCAGCCCGCGTGCCCGCCCGTGAACCGCCTGACACGCACACAAACTCAGTGCCGAATCCGGGTTACCTTCTGACAGCTCAAACCAGCCCGACCCGATTCGTTCGCCTTCTAGTGTCGGTTCAGTGTTGATATTTCTCGGTCCCAGCCGCTACAAACCCGGCCCGACACGCACGACCCGCGCGGATGGCCACCTCTACTTGCAATATGGTCCCCAGACTATTGTATAGTCCCTATATCAAATAGAATAGACCTTCATCAGTTTTACCTAACACAATTACTTATTTAATAGCATCTCCAATGAGGTTGACTATAATGATCGGCTAAATTGGACATGTAACACATTATGTAAAATTTGCTGAACCTGTAAGACATTTTGCTTCGATTGTATTGGCTATATTGGTTGGTTATAATTTAAAATTAGTATGTTATTAATATTGTTATTAATATTTTAGATTGTTATAAATAGAATATATCACTTTAATATGGTAATAACTGATGTGTAATTTTCCGAACAAATTTCTTACAGACCTGCAGTGGATCGACAAATATAACCATCCACAGGAGATTGGCTATAATTATCGACAAGGGGTGGGTATGGTTGGAGTGTGATTTTTTAAAGAGATTGACTATATTTTTTATTTTTTTATGCCAACTCAGTTTTTAACTAAGGACTCTTCATGGTTAGAGATACTCAAGGACACCTAAAAAGTTATCGAGTTGCATTAGATCAAATCCAATAGTGCCTTGTTATCCTAAATTATAATTTGAGTCATTTTGAATAATTATCCTAATGGTGCATTAAAACACTAGGACATCCATCACATGCATCATTTTTAATGCTCTACTAGGCATGCCTTAATTCAATTTTTTCAATAAAAAATTTACTTCCCTCCTTTTTTACCCTTATCTTCTCTCTCATCTTTTCTATTCTCTCAGTATAATTCAAATATAATATTATTTTAATGATAAGACACAACTATAAGACATTATTGTTGAAGTGCATACATGAGAATATTGTCATAAATTACTAGAACATCATATTTTATAATATTTGTAAGGCATCTCTTATGACTTGCTCTTATATCCTAAAAATGCCCTTAGCATTTTATTTTCTCAAGTTCCGGCGATTTCTTCCCGGAAGTGAAGCATTTAAAGCTTGTAACAATGAGTACACTATAATATCGACCAGATTACCAGAATATATCAACTACGTCACATTTAAATGAATCGACAATTTAGAATTACAAAATTTGCTGTCTAATCCTGTCTGTTAGGAATCTGACATGGATCAAGCATATGCAAGCACAACCAACGGCTAAAAGGGTGATGCCTGTCACTCATACCCCATCCCATAAAAAAAGTGCTTAAAGGAGAAGCACCATGAACCATTAATCTAGAAGGGGGTGATCTCAGATCTGACCCCTTTTTTCTGAGAAGGGATAGGTACATTTAAACTCATGTCACACTATTCTACACAAGGCCAAGTTACGATTCTTGCACGATTTTAATTTATATTTTTTCAAAAGGACAGGGAAATTCTAACCTTGTTTTACACATTTTATAACCAAGATACCATCATTGCAGTTCAATAAAGTCATTGCTAAAAGAAGATTTTTACCAACTAGTCCTTCATTGATCAACTACAAAATAGGGTCCCCTGAGTGTGCCACTCATCTTACAACCCACGTTCAATCCATGTTTCAAGCAAAAGCAAAACATCTTTCCCAACCACCAGAAGAGCTAGTAACAAGGTCATGACTCTGTTTGAACTGCAGAACCATGGTTGTTGTTCCCAGCAGCACCCCTACCACCTCCCCTGCCTCTATTGCTATAATAGTTGTTTCTGGGATAGTAGTTTCCAGGCTGATCATAGTACTGGTTGCGACCGTTCTGGTATGGCCCACCTCCCCGGCTATTTCCATTTCGACCTCCACGCCCATTGGAATATCCCCTACGACCACCTGCACCACGACCACCCCTTTGGTTCTGGAACGGCCTCCAATTATACTGTTGCTCCTTTGTTTCCACATCTCCATATGCTTGCTCCCTATCAGGCTGTGGTTTGACAGACTCTGAATGAGCTGGTAGCTCTGTGTAGTTCTCAACCTTGTATTCACCCTGCAAAAGCAAAAGTGTGAGCATGTTTTGTCTCCAAGCACAAAACTAAAGTTTTTTTCATACAAATTAATGCCAAACAACAATCATACGTTTTGCAATTCATCAACAGGCCCGTTCTGATTATCAGAAGATTCATTCCCTTCAGTGTTTGCTAACTCGTCATCCTGGGAACAATGACAGGCAAGGAAATAGAAATTTGGTAAGCAAAATTATCTAACATGTCAAGATTGGGAAATAAAAACATATATTAGGACCGTGACATAAATTGTCAACTGACTTGGTGACCTGTGATACTAATTTAGTAGTGTCACACAAGACAAATTAGCTCTAAAATACTATGAGGAGAAATTGAACAACAAACTAAAAACTCGAGAATAAGGGAGAACAAAGATAAGAGTAAAAAAGGTCTGTCCTAGTTCATTAAAAAAATGCCTCAGCCTGACACTTTGAAAAAAATATTTAAAAGGCTAAGAACGATCATCCATTGTTCACATAACTCGATATAAGCCTCGAAGGGACAATAATATGATATTGCTCTTCTTGCCTTCATTATATTAACTGTAAGTAGTGAAACAATGAGAGTCCCCAAATATGCACCATATAATGGTCGAACAAGATAGAAATAAAATGCACATTGTGACAACCTTAGAACTAAAAAGCGAAATAGTAAAAATTTGCAGACCAAGCATAACATAATTTTTTTTCTAGCAATAAATTGAGTTCACATACTGATAGCACAATCAATCTATTACATTGCAACGTTTCAAAACGACTTGAGATTAAATATCCACAAAAATTTATAGATCTATTGATTATTACAGGAACATAATAGGCAGATATGACAAGATTTAAATCAAATGTTGGTATGTACTTGATGGATCCAGTGTTTTTAACGAGAGAACATATAACATGTGGGATGTGCACTAGCAGGGGTAGACCAGATGTTCAGGCAAGGTGGCAGAAAAATTAATCGGTCATAATGCACACGAACCGAAACCATCAACATAAACTTTCGACAAAGGCAAGGTCAAATTATTTGTCTTATTGAAGTATTTGTACATGAGCTACCAATAATCAGAAGCCAAATAAGATATCTCAAACAATTTATCACATGCTATGAACATCAAATTTATTCAGCATACGACAAACAACAAACTCTTTTAGTCAAAATACTTCATCAGCAAGTCACAAACAATTACCAATAATCCATCTCATTGCCCAAACATTCCAAGGATACTTTTACTAATATGAGTAAGAATTATAAGTTAAAACCTAAAAAACAATTTCAATACAAAAACCATGTTGCATTCTCGCACTTGGTAAAACCCAACCGCAAACCACCAATATTTAATCTCAATTCACATGCATTGCAAGGGTATTAACATGAATTAAAAGATTAACCTAGAAACAAGTTTAATCAGAGTAACACAGTCAAGTTTTCACCTTTTGTTCATACTGCACATCCACTTGAGCTTGAAAAGACCCAAAGTTTCCAGCAGCAGCCACAACTTCAACAGGTGCTTTCATTTCCGGCAATGTTGTAAAGTACGGAGAAGCCATAATCTTTGCAAGCTTTTGCTTCAACAAAGAATCTGCAAAAAAATCACATTTATCACAGACATTAAACAACAAGCCAAATAAACACCAACTAAAAAACCCAAGTCCATTCTTTCACACATACAAGTCACATTGGACTCCCCATCAATCGGCTGCTCCGAACTCTCAATCCAAAGCTTAGCCCGCTCCACACACTTCTCCAAAGCATTCTTATGCGACAAACTGGTATCCACCGGTCTCGTAACCAATAAACTCCCAACTTTGGAAATCAAATCCAAATCCCTTTCCGCCAACAACTCACTCTCATCATCCGAAACATAATCATAACTCAAACAACAATTCCTCTCATGCGTCTTCGTCAACACACTTCTCGTAAAATCAACCTCACTCCTCACATCAAACATACCCCCAAAATACAACAATTCCAACAACTTTTCAATAATCGAAGAGTCATCCCCACTCTTTCCCCCTTCATCACTAACTTTTTCACCACCATTAATCTTAATTGCGGAATCATCACTTTCTTTTTCACGCTTAATCTTAATCGCAAGATCGATTTCTTCGGACACCGCAATAGCCAGAGGCTGCTTAAGCTTCTCGAGCTCATCAATAGCGGAAATGACGGAAGGTTTGGTACGGAACACTTCTTCTTGTTCTTTGTTGAGTGTTTTGCCTTGGGAGATTGAGTCTTCCATTTGAGTGATGCGGTTGATTTTTTTTCGGAGGGCGCGGAGACGTTTGTTGATCAGGCTGAGGACTGGGCCGTCGGAGACGTCGGAGCCGGCTGTTGTCGCCATGGATTAGGGTTTGGGAAGTTAGGGTTTTGGGGATTGGGGAAAATAGAGAGGTTTGGATGAAACAGGGAAGATTAAAGAGAGGTGTTTTTTTATTGGCGTATTTAAGGACCCGATTAGCTACCGGAGCACGGGTTAATTATTAGGGTTAATTATTATTTTGCACAAACATATTTATTTTATAATTGTTATCATTTCATTACTCGATTATTATTTGTTTTTAAGAAATAATTATAGTCCATCAAAAATTTTAGCAGACATTAATAATTTCACTTTTTAATTTTTATTACTGGACCTTGATAACTTAAATATTATTTTTATTTCATAAATTATTTGTATATATTTATGTTGATATTTTATTAATCAATATTATCATTTACAAATAATTAAACTTATTTATATTTTTAAAGTGTTCGACTAATTTTGAGATTTTTTATTGTATTGTACGTGATTTTTAAGTATTAATATTTGAAAAGTAAGATATCTTGAAAAATATAAGAACTAAATTCTTAAACATGTGCGACATACGAAAGACGAAAATATTTAAGGGAACATACAATTTTTATAATCAATAAAACAAGCTTAAAATCAAGAAAAAATAACTATACATCCTCACTTCATATTATATTTTAGTATCACTTATATCTAACACCTTTAAATCATATTACATTGAAAAGTTACTAATTTTTGTATCACATTTTTCAAACAACTTAAACGTTTAATTTCATTTTAAATTAATTTTATAAAAAATATTTCAATGTTAGTTAAAAAGAATTAGAATTTAATCATGGTGTTTGATCACTCGTAGTATGAAAGAAATATGAGTTTATTTTATGAAAATATACTCATCAAAATATTCAAATTTCGTATGTCAAACTTAGTCAACAAATTTATTTTTACATGATTTAGTTTCTCTTGTTCTTCTGGTAAAGTGCTTAAAACTCCTGAGCATGCTCTTCTTCAAAAAAAGTTGTCTGGCCGAATCTTTCAGGATCAAATTATCTATAAAATTCTTTGATCTGAGACACTTCTGCATGAATTCTGGCAGTTGCAGCATCATGCCATTTTTGAGATGATTTTTAAGCAAGAGGCTCAATTCTTTCAACATCTGCTACATCACTATAGGATGCAGGTTCTTGTGGGATTGGATCAGGAGTTGCAGCTGCTATATCCTTTTGAGATACAGGTTCTTGTGTGCTTGATCCAGGGAAAAAACCTTTCCCTTGTAGCCTCTTGACAGTTGCTTCAACTTGCTCATGAGTAACCTCTATTACTTTTGTCCTTGGTTGCTTCACTGGAGAATCAGACAGTTCCACAGGTGCATCAGGATGAGATTGAAAATCTGGATTTGGTGTAAATGCACCCTGTGTCTCCTCAACAATTTCCTGTTTGATTTTGAGCAAGTTTTGATTATAGTATGCTTTAACCAGTTTCCTTCTTTTTGGACTTAGGCTTGTACCAGCATCAGGATTTCTGGCACTATGAACTGCATACGTAGTTGTGCCCTGTTCAGTTGGTAGAAAAAATGGTCTTGAAGAAGAATCAGATGAAAGGTTTGGAAATTTAGAAGATAAGGTAACATTGTCCTCATCTGAATCTGATTCTAATCCTGCAAGTACAAGTTTCCTCCTGACAGATTTTGAAGATTTAGAAGAATGAGGAACTTGTATTGCTTCAGTTTTGTGTTTACTACATCAGGAATTGTAGTCCTTTTAGCCAAATATTTCTTCCTTTTTAAAAAATGTGTCTTTTGAGAAACACCTGAGGTGACTTGTGCTTGATGTTGTGGTGGTGGTGGTTAAGTTTGTGTTTGAGACTGTGTTTGTGGTTGTGTTTGGGTTGTTGTGATGGGGTGACCTACATGGGGGTTTCCAATAGTTATGGTCTGCAACTGAGCACTCTGTCTGTTAGGTAAGCCATAAGTTACAGGGAGTCTTGCAATGAGCAAGTTCCTAGCAACCAAAGGCAACCTCAAAGGAGCTAAATTCATTTTCGTTTCATCTTACAAAATTAAATCAGAGAAAGCCCTCTTGGTTAGCTTAAATACAGACACATTTTGATTATTGGGGATAGGGATATCAAGAAAACGGATATTGAAAATCAACTGACAGAATCTAGCATAATACACAGTATACCTATCAGCTGATAATCTATCACCTATGAAATATAAACTAATCTACCAAAATCATAATTGGTACCATGAATTAGAGAGTACCCAATCTGTTGTGTGATGATGGACAGAGCATTAAAATTAGTAGACTTGTTGTTGAAGGCCTTTGCGATGCAATCAAGGAAGAAATTATATTCCTTCCTAAGCCCAT
The DNA here is from genome assembly GCF_009905375.1 of Apium graveolens. Classification (NCBI taxonomy): domain Eukaryota; kingdom Viridiplantae; phylum Streptophyta; class Magnoliopsida; order Apiales; family Apiaceae; genus Apium; species Apium graveolens. The sequence goes on along the minus strand of NC_133649.1, from coordinate 291,295,640 downwards.
TTCTTTTCAACTGACCACGGTTCTTCAAATCCTTGTCATAACCTATCTCAGTAAAGAATCTCCTCATTTCAACATCTCCCACAAAGGTAGTGTAGGAGTTATGAGTAGGCAACTGTAAAGCATCTCTTATAGTCTAAAGAGTAACTACTCTTTTCTCATTGTTGAACTTAAACACCAAACTTGGAGTTCCATTTGCACCTCCATCATCATACACCCCTGTACTCCAGATGGAGAGCACTTGGTCACCTGAGATAGTGGGTGGAGCTGTAAGAGCAAATCCAATCTCACTGGAGCTAAGAAAATCCTGAAAGATGTGAAAATCGATATCCACACTGTCATTATCCAAAATAGCAAAATAATTATTAGTTACAAACTTCGCACTGCCGTAGGTAAAAGGTTTGGAAGCAACTGGTGAAGTCATGATGAATTTGCAAGAAAAAGTTTCCATACAGAAATTAGGGTTTAAGAGATTATGGATGAGAGAAAAAGAGAGTTAGCAGAGAAGAAGATAATAATGAATTGGTAAAGTGTTAGTTAAAATCAAAGACTGTTTGTTTAACAAATCACTCCACTAACTCAGAAACGTTTCAAAGTAGTGGGACATGTGGCAACATATTATTGACTGTAAAAATAATAATGTAAACGTGTAATAATGGTAGTTACTCCGTGCACAGTTCCCTAGAAAAACGCTTTTCATATCCTCACACAATCAATAAACAACCATTATCACGCATAAATGACCCACTTGCAAATTTATTCGCACCTGTATTTAAAATACTAATCAAAACAATATTTGAATAAATTTAAAAATTACCATCAGAATATAATGGTCAATCAGAGTATGACCATTATCAGTATTTAATCAACAACTATCCGGATTTATCAGTCAACACAAGTTTGACCAATATCAGAATTTTGACAACTATTGTCAGGATTTATCAATCAAAATTAGTTTGACCAATATTTATTGTTAGATATAATTGATGATACCATAAGATAAACTATCAGGAGTTAATATCAGGATTTACTAAAGGTGACGTCATCGGTACTTGTCTATAATATTAGGAGCTTCGAATGCTTCCTCACTTTTAGGAGTGAATATCCCCTCAACTATTATTATATTATATTTTTCTTATCCGTTATTTTATATTTAATGAATGAATATAAACATGGTAGTAAGTGTACGTTTAAAATGAAACGATTAAACTTAATCTTTATAATGTCGTTAATATGTTTACAAATAAAAAACTACAAATTAACATATATATTTAATAAAGAGTTGACCAAAATCTTGAATTTTATTTAAATAAACTATATGTACTGCTCTATATTATTACTCAGTTCACTATTAACTTACAATTAATTTACTCATTTTAAAAGATAAAAAATGCATAACTGAAGTCAGAATGACTTGCAATCATAATATACAATAATGTAAAATTTATATTATTGTTAATATTAAAGTTGATTTTAATGAAAAATATTAGTTTTTGAAATTCAACGTATGTATGTATGGGAAAATGTTAGTTTTTTATTTACACTACTGTTAACAAAGTAAAATTAAGTTATATGTATGTGTGTGTTAACATGTAAATTATTGTATGTTATATATCTTAGTAAATTATGATGGTTTCAATTATTTATATGCTAAATATCTGATTTATGTACATGTATAATCATTATTAACATCTAGTGAGATAATTGATCACTTAAATAACATGCATTTATAATTATTCAAAAATTAAAATTATATAATAAATAAATTGCTATATTTTATATACGGTATTCACATTGTCACTGACAAACAATCCATATCTATTTTTTATGCATCCGGGTATCAATCATGGTTGTAACATAAAAATGAATTATGTATTTTTAAGATTTATTATTGATATTCATGATTTTTTTCAAGAATTCGAAAGAAAAATTGTATTTATATAGTTATTTAAACCATTTTTAAGTTTCTTTCATTACAACTCTAATATTTCTTCATATAATAATTTGATAACATTTTATACTATTTTTCTAAAATTAAAAATTTTCAGTTCGATAAAGTTTTATAAATATCAGTTGAACTGGTTAATTTATTCAAATTATTGAACAATATATGTTTTTTTCCTAAAATAATATAAAATGCATTGAATCAAATGCTACAATAAACTTTTATTTGAATAATTCAAAATATTAAAATAATTCAAAATATTTGTACAATATTATCTTGATCAATGAATATTGTTGATCTAAAATAATTCTTTTTAAAAAGTTAGTTTTTTTAAGTGAAAAATGAAAAATAAATCGATTTAATATATCATCGTAGTCTTAACAAATCTACTGAGATCTCATTTCAAATTTCAAATATTCTTAAAATTGGGACAAATCCCAAAAATAATAATGTGTTACCAGTGAAGTCACTAATTTTAATATAAATAATCAATTGACTTGATTCTTTAAAGACCTCAAACAGATTAATTTATATTAACATAAGATGTTAAAAAATTTCACATTATTGGTAAAATATTCTCGAATTTAAATTTACTAAACATAGAATGTGACGATGTTTTTCGGTCGGGTCATGTAGTCAAATTTCGAGTATTTTTTGAACAATGTGCCAAGTTCTAAAATGCATTTACTCATTATAATTCAAACTTATCTTAATATGTAATACCAATATAGATTATTTATATATAAGCGATTCTATTTTCAATATTTTTTTAAAAATTATATATGTACATTTTAATTACTTTTTATAATAAGAAATATGTTAAAAGTATATGAGATATATTTTGAAACTAAAAAATGATTAATAAATAAGATAATGATCTATTTATGTACTATGCCTAATTTTATATCTGGAATTCAATTCTTTAAAATTAGTTGTACAAATATTCAAATAACTATCTTTTTTTTTCGGAATTCAAATAAGTATATTTAAAGTTAAATAAAATATTCATTTAGCACACTTACATATTATGTGTATGATAAAAAGCACATGTGACAATATGATGAAGTGGTAAGAAGTTGTATAGTTGAATGAAATAACTTTAGTTCGATTCGCACAAACCATATTTTTTATATAAATATTAAAAACATGGGTAATTTAGTATTTTTAATGAGAATTTTTAATCTTATGAAATTATACTTTTATTCTATTATTATATACAAAAGAGATTTTAATTTGAGCGGAGGATGTTGAATTTACTTTGAGCGGAGGATGCTAGTTTTCCTCCTAGTTTTTTAAAAAAGTACTATGGATGATGTTGGAGTGGTAATTCATACAAAATGTCTTAAATTATAGTCTAGGATCTCAAATGGCCAGCTGGTACCATTTTTTTAGTTCTCTAAAATCACTCGTGAGAAGTTTCATCCATCTCCTGAGCTACAACCAGGCTCTATCCCCACTCGCCTATCAGCCCTCCATTTCCATATCGAACCAACCTCATCCAACCTATTAGCTACTGCAGACTGGAATGATGCACATTAAGAAGCGTATGGATTTGAAATTTCACAAATTTAAGTTCTATCTGTGTAGACAGTGATATATTAGCCATACCATATACTCTATGTGAAGGTTTCTGAACAACATAAATTATTTTGCAACTGGAAATTTTAATTTAATCTGTTATATCGGAATTTGTTCCTCAGATTTTTCTAACTATTGAAGGTTGCAAGTCTTCAACAGGCCTTGTCCTTTCAGATAAGAGTACTGTAATTAACAATAGTTGCTCACTTTGAATCATCTAAAGATTTTATTACATGCACCAAAATTGCTGAACACCTACAATTACTCATATTTTATTGAGGTCGATATTACAATTCACATCAAGAAAATTTTAAAAAAATGTTACAAAAGGTTATCCACTATTGCGATTCTAGTGTATGAAAACTATTGTCTCTGAGCATAGACTCTTTATTAGCTATGATCAGCATAGGGTCTTATTGGAATATATAGCATAGATCATACTCGTGTGCTTATTGTGATTTCTTGTGATGCATGACATGAAATTCATATATTAGTTCATGTATTTCTCAATCTTCTTCTGGAGTGCTATCTTTTCTGCTCCAACAACCTTGTCAACTGCTTTTCCTTTCTTTATCAGAATAAATGCTGGCAATGCCTGCACTGCATACTCCCGAGCCACATCCTACATAAGACATACAGCTTATCATCAATATACAGTCTAAAACATCTGTCAAGGAAGTAAATTCCGCGATCAGTTTATATAGAGAGATGTGTTTTAGCTTTAACATACTTCCAGCTCATCTACGTCGATCTTGATGAACTCTACATCTGCATAGGTAGCAGCAAAGTCACGAAGAACAGGGTCCATTGTCCGACAAGGTCCACACCATGCAGCCGTGAAATGAATAACCATCTTCAAATCCATTGTAAACATTAGATCAATTAAAAACAGTCAATGCATTAATACAAGAAAGAAAAATCGATAAGCTAAAGATATGTAGCTTGGTTTCCAGGAAGTCATGTTTGAATTAACTTACCAGTTTAGTTGTTTCTTTAGAAACCTGAAAATGGCTTCTCCATTTAGCAGAGGAATGGAATGATAAAACACGGCCAGCCTTTTTCGGCATGATCACTTCATTGGAACCATTTGATGCATACACAGCAGACTGATTAGCTCCCATCTTTCTTTTCTTTGTTCTGATGAAATTAGTGAACTGAAAAAGAAGAATAAACTCAAATTTTGAAACAAGTCTTCTTCTTCCCGCTTTGATGATGATAAAAAATAGAAACATAAATCTGTTTTTATAGGCAAACTGCTAGTGGGTAAACATAAAAAATGTATAATAGAGAATTTGATTCGATGCTTTCATTATTTGAACCGTCGAAGTCAAAACTTGTAAAGATATGCAGCATATAAACTTTTCCTTGCATTTAACTGGATTTCCTAATAAACTGGAATTGCTCGTACAGCTAGAACTTTTTTCTACAATTAAGTAGAAAAGGTTCTAATCTAAATACCCCGCAAAATTCACATGAATGTTACATCTATGGACCGCTGTGGAAAATCTACTGTGGTATATCTACTACCATATCGATTTTTGGGAGATAAGTGAAGCCAAAGTAAAATATTTCTGGGAACAAGTGATACAAAATGAAATTAAAGCTTTATATCGTGATACAAAGATCCAGGCGTGTTTATATGCTGTTTTTTTTATCTGTAATCTATGACAGATCAAACTTGTTTTTTGCCCCACAACCTAACAATAAACGGTGGTAAAAAAACAAATCCCATTGTTCAAGTTTCTTCTTATTCCAATATCCTTTCATGGCAATGTTTTATAATAATCAAAATACAACTGTATGCTTTCTTTGAGTAATATTATGGACTTCAGTAATAAGTTTCCGACGCTAGGTAAACTACTATCGTCTGTTCTGTATATGATTCTTTTCTTAAAAGACACAATGGCTCTCTAGACTGAACGATTGATGATATAAGGGACAGACTGTTATTCGCTTACAAATTATACATTATATTCATGTGCTTTAGAATTGCGGCGCATAAAAATGTAGACCTGCAATACGGTCCCCGGACTGCTACACGCACTTTTAATCAAAATAGAATGAATGCAGCATATTCACTATTCCAAATAGAATAGACCCCCTTCAGTTTCATCTATCTGACGAACACCAAAAGGACAAACAGGTATAACCCAATTGCTTCCTCTAAGAGACCCGAATGTCCTTATGTCCCGGTGATTTCTTCCCGGAAGTGAAGCACTTAAGGCTTGTAACATAACTACATTACGACATCAACCAGAAAAACATATTACTATATTGCATCCAAATAAATCCACAATTAAGAAGTGCAAACTTGCTGTCTAATCCTGCTTGTTAGGAATCTGATATGGGCCAGGATCAAGCAAATGCAAGCACAACCAACGGCTAAAAGGGTGATGCTAGTCCCCCCCCCCCCCCATCCCAAAAAGTGCTTAAAGGAGAAGCACCATGAACCATTAATCTAGAAGGGGGCTGATGCCCTTTTTCTATCTGAAAAGGGGTAGGTACATTTAAACTCATGTCACACTAATTTACACAAGGCCAAGTAACAATTCTTGCACGATTTTAATCTGTATTTTTTCCAAAAAGAGGACAAGGAAATTCTAACCTTGTTCTAAACATTTTATAACCAAGATACCAATACCATCATTGTAGTTCAATAAAGTTATTGTTAAAAGAAGATTTTTACCAACAAGTCCTCGATTGATTGAACTACAAAATAGGGTCCTGAGTGTGCCACTCATCTTACAACAAACCAGGTTCAATCCATGTTTCAAGCAAAAGCAGAACATTTTCCCCATCAACCAGAAGAGCTAGTAACAAGGTCATGACTCTGTTGGAACTGCAGAAGCAGAACCATGGTTGTTCCCAGCAGCACCCCTACCACCTCCCCTGCCTCTATTGCTATAATAGTTGTTTCTGGGATAGTAGTTTCCAGGCTGATCATAGTACTGGTTGCGACCATTCTGGTATGGCCCACCTCCCCGGCTATTGCCATTTCGACCTCCACGCCCATTAGAATATCCCCTACGACCACCACCACCACGTCCACCCCTTTGGTTCTGGAACGGCCTCCGGTTATACTGTTGCTCCTTTGCTTCCACATCTCCAAATGTGTGCTCCCTATCAGGCTGTGGTGTGACAGACTCTGAATGAGTTGGTAGCTCTGTAGAGTTCTCAACCTTGTACTGACCCTGCAAAAGCAAAAGTGTGAACATATTTTGTCATCAAGCATAACACCTTAGTTCTTTTCATACAAATTAATGCTCAAACAACAATCATACGTTTTGCGATTCGTCAACAGGCTGGGCCTGATTATCAGAAGATTCATTCCCTTCAGTGTTTGCTAACTCGTCATCCTGGGAACATTGACCAGAAAGGAAATAGAAATTTGGTAAGTTAAATTATCCAACATGTCAAGATTATAAAATTAAAATTAAAATAATATATGACCATGAGAACAAAAAGTCAACTTCTTTGTGATATTATTTAGTGCTGTCACACAAGACAAATTAGCGCTGAAAAATTACGAGGAGAAATAGAACAACGAACTATGAACTCGAGAAGTAATAGAGAACAAAAATGAAACTAAAAAAGTCTGTCCAGGTTCACCAGAATAATGCATCAGCTTGACACCTTGAAAAAAATATTTAAAGGCCATGAACGATAATCCATTATTCACTTAATTCGGTATAAGCCTCGAAGGGATGCTCTTATTGCTTCCATAAGCATTAATTGTAAGTAGTGAAACAATGAGACTTCCCAAAATGCACCATATACATGGTAGGATGCACATGGTGACACTTTAGTACCAAAAAGTGATATAACTAAAATTTGCAGACCAAGCATAACATAACAAATTTCTTCTGGTAAAAAATGAGTTCAGATACTGATAGCATGATCCATCTATTACATTCTCAAAACCACTTTAGATTAAACATCCATAAAAATTGATGGATCTATTAATTATTTCCAAAACATCATGGCCAGATATGACCAATTTTGTATATTTCAATCAAATGTTTCTATGTACTTGATGGATCCAGTGTATGTTAATGAGAGAACATATTAACATGTGTGTTATGCGTTCGCCGGGCGGCCGGGGTACAACAGAAATTTAGGATAGGTAGTAGAAAAAATAATGGGTCATGACTCATGACTAGCAAGTGCCAATGCACAAGAACCCAAATCATCAAAACAAACTTTCGACTGAAGGCAAGGTCAAATTATTTGTCTAATTAAAGTATTTCTACATGAGCTACCTAAAATAAGATATTTGAAACAATTTATTACATGTCATAAACATTAAACACTAAACGCTTTATTCAGCATACGACAAACAACAAACTCTTTCATCCAAAATATTTCATCAGCAAACCAATATTCTGATACAAAAACTGTGTTGCATTTTTTAGACACAACCAGAAACTACAAATATTTTATCTCAATGCACAGGCATTGCAAGGGTAATAACATGAATTAGAAGACTAACCAAGACAATAAGTTTAATTCAAAAAACAAAGTCAAGTTTTCACCTTGTGTTGATACTGCACATCCACTTGATCTTGAAAAGACCCAAAGTTGCCAGCAGCAGCAGCCACAACTTCAACCGGCGCTTTCATTTCCGGCAATGTTGTAAAGTACGGAGAAGCCATAATCTTTGCAAGCTTTTCCTTCAACAAAGAATCTGCAAATACATCACATTTCATCACAAACATTAAATAACAAAAAAAAAAAAATCAACACCTACTAAAAAAACAAATCACTTAATCAGTCCTTCACACATACAAGTCACATTGGACTCCCCGTCAATCAGCTGCTCGGAACTCTCAATCCAAAGCCTAGCCCGCTCCACACACTTCTCCAACGCATTCTTATGCGACAAACTCGTATCCACCGGTCTCGAAACCAACAAACTCCCAACTTTGGAAATCAAATCCAAATCCCTCTCCGCCAACAACTCACTCTCATCATCCGATACATAATCATAACTCAAACAACAATTCCTCTCGTGAGTCTTCGTCAACACACTTCTCGTAAAATCAACCTCACTCCTCACATCAAACATACTCCCAAAATACAACACCTCCAACAACTTTTCGATAACCGAAAAATCCATACCACTCTTTCCCCCTTCATCACTTACTTTATCACACTTAATCTCATCACTTACTTTTTCATGCTTAATCTTAATAGCTAGATCGATTTCTTCGGAAACCGCGACAGCCAGAGGCTGCTTAAGCTTCTCGAGCTCATCAATAGCGGAAATGACGGAAGGTTTGGTACGGAACACTTCTTCTTGTTCTTTGTTGAGTGTTTTGCCTTGAGAGATTGAGTCTTCCATTTGAGTGATGCGGTTGATTTTTTTCCGGAGGGCGCGGAGACGTTTGTTGATTAGGTTGAGAACTGGACCGTCGGAGACGTCGGAGCCGGCCATTGCTGCCATGGATTAGGGTTTGGGAAGTTAGGGTTTTGGGGATTGGGCGAAGATAGAGAGGTTTGGATGAATATGGGGAAAGACTTTAGAGGGGTGCTTTTTTGTGTTGGTTGGGCTTATTTGAGTATGTTTTTTGTTACACAAAATGATTTTTTTTTTTTTTAAAAATGATCTCAAGAAATGTTTGAGATTTATGTCATTTTATTTTATTTATATTTTTGGCTTTTAGTTGGTAAATTTTCATATTTAAAATTTGTTATTTCATAAAATTTAAAAATCTTGGTATGCATAAAATTACCGGATTACCAAATTTGAAATTTTAACTTTTCAAAGAATTATTAGTTTCACCTACAATAATTACATATTTTATAATTTTCATGGGAACAAGTTTTGATTTGAACAAGTTTTTATTAGTTTTATACATGTGGGATGGAATGTGATGGAATGTGATGGACGGTATGCTTTAAAATTTTTATCAAAAATTTTTATTTTATTTGTCAACTTAATGAAGGTACTTGATTTAATACTGTTAATTTTTTAAAATTTATTTTAGCATTTTTAACACGAAATTTTATAAATTTCTAATTTTACAATAATAAAATTTTATATTTCATATTATGCTTCACTCTAGCTTTTTATTATATTATATTTTCAAACTTTACTAAAATTATTACAATCAAATATATAATTTAATAGTAATCTAATTTATGTTTACTATATTTAAAAGTTATTTACTATATAAGAATTTTAAAATGGCAAATATGCTTTGGGACCAAACCACCTCCTTACCCCCAATTATGCATAGCATATAAATTGATGCATTTTTAGTTTGAAATAAGAATTGATTCAATTTGAAAATGATTCAAATTTCTCTGAAATTTTATTTTGATAGGCAAATTTCTTTGATTTTTGCTAGAACTTCCTCTTATCCCATTTATTTGTATATAATTTTTATTTTGGATATCCCTTTTAGTTGTATACATTCAAAAATTTTATAACAAAAGAATCAATATGTCAATTATTTTATTCCGTTACATTCATCTTATATATAAATTTTCATTATTCCCATCATATTTACACAGTTTTCTTATTATTTTTATTATTTTTTTTCCCCTTAATCTCCTGTCAAAACCCTGTCACATACAATTTGTGGAACTGGGGGCTACTCTAGTTTGAGTCTCCGGGTCAATATTCAAATTTAAGTTTAGCCCAAGAGAATACGGGTGATATATTCTAGGCCTTTTGTTAATATTTATCCAGGCCCATACTAAATAGTCCCATACACAAGTTTTCCCTAAAAAAATAAATGGGTATGTATCAGTTATCAATTTCTAAACATATTTAAAAACTCTTCCTTTTTTTACAACATGTTATAAAACTCACGGCAACATTTCTTTATAATATTTGTAAAAAGATATAGTTTCCTGATAGATCTTATTTAGATTAGACATATAGTGTGTTGTAAAAAATTTCGATTCAATTTATTAATCCCCGATTAATCTCCTGTAAAATATCCGACCGATTCGATTTTTGAAATCCGACTAATCCTTACAAATTTTCATTTATTGGAATATATATAATTATTTATTAAAATTAAAATTAAAATACTATATTAATTTAAATATGAAGAATAATTATAGAAATTATGATATAATAAATATATATTTGTTAATAAATAACTAATATAATCATAATAATATATTAAATATAATTTAATATTATAATACATCCGATTTTTACTCCGATTAATCTTTCCGACTAATCCCCAATTTTTCAATTAATCCTAAATCCATATCTCGATCAACCTTCCCCGATTCCCGATTTTTACGATATTGCATATGGCTGAATACTATATTTAGATGATTTTCTGATTTTTAACTGTTTTCTGAATTCATATCGCTTATAAATTCATTTGTACAGTTTATTGAATACTCATGTCTCAGTAATTTTTTAAGATGGTCACTATAAAAGTTGTTATTTACATTTCAAAATTTATTTTCTAGTAGACCCGTATTTAAAACATTATATACAGTTAAACTTCTTTAAATAATAAGGTCGGGATCAAAAAAATATATTACTTTAGCGAGTTTATTACTTTACCGAGAGTAAAAATACAATGTGTTCATTATGTCGGTTCCGGAAAAATATATTATTTTAACAAGATTATTATTTTATCAATTATTATTTTTTGGAGATTTAACTCTAATAAGAGGAAGGTTGACATTTTTTCTAGACCCCTTGTCAAACAGCAAATGAACATGTCTTATCAGTTATCAGTAGGGCTGTCAAACGGATATTTAGGATACGGATATAGCTATATCCGAATTCGAATCCGGAAGTCCGAAACCGTATCCGAATCCGGCTCCGTATTCGAAAATATCCGAGAAATGACTATTTGTATCCGAATCCGCCGGATATTATCCAGATACGGATAATATCCGGATCCGAATTGATTTTTTGAAAATTGATAAAATTTTAAAAAAATTGTAGCTACTATAAAAAAACAAGAAAAATAATATGATAAATTCTGCAAATGAATGAAATTATTAATACTAAAACAATCATCATTTTTAATAATTCTTTTAAGGAGATAATAATTATTTGATAACTAATTTTTTGCACCAGGAGGCAGGGCTCAAGAGCAGTATAATGCTACTAACAAACACAGAAAATGTGAAAGCCATTTAGTCATATACCTTAACAAAAAAAATACTATTTCACCATCTTTAAGAATTCTTGTCGCTTAATACAAAATGTAGAAAACTCTTGCTAGTTGCTACCATAATTTAGAGAAATGAGGATGTAATCAGGAAGTGATTTCAAGAATAAATATCTTGACTATCCTGCTACCATTAACAAAATCAGGAAGAAGAATGCTGTAAGCCAAAAAGAACTCGCAGAGTCGCAGGGACGCAAATGCTGTAATGCTGCTTGGCGCTTACTGGTGCCTGGCAAAAAACATGTAAATAGAGTTTACTGCTACTTTTTCATCTGCTTCTAGCTAGTTTTAAAAAATTAGACTATATACTTCATGTCATAAAACAGCTTATTCCAACAGCTTATTCCTAGATGCTCACTATCAATATCCAGCAGCTTCATCTAAATATGGGACCATTCTAATTTATCAATAACTTATCAATTCTAATTTATTTGCAAAAGTACTCAAAAAGGACCATTCTAATTTATCAATAATATGGGACTCAACAACTATATTACAACAAAATTAATAAAAACAACGGCAAGGCATAAGAACTTTAATCAGTGGTACATTTGCTTTCAAGAAAGGCTGATAGTGCAAACAGTAGCACATTCTGGTTAATATCCTAACAGCAAGTCTCATCATTCCCTCACAAAACAACAAAAAAATCAGAGAACAAGACAGAGAAAAAAACCGTAGCACATAGTAACAGAATTGAGCATACACTTTCACTGCTCAGAAGTCTGTATCCCATGCATCTTCCCAATCAGAGTTTAATTCAGACATCTTAGAACCACCATCCTCGGAAGTTTTTCCTGTTCCACATTGACCTATTAAAAATTGAAGAATGAAAGTCATTCTAAATTCAAACAACACACGTACAACATAATATAATCAAACAACAGAAAATTTAAAGTACCATCCTTGAAGTCTGGGAGCCAATCTTTAACACACATCAAAGTTTCGACCGAGTCATCATTTAGAGATGAACGAGTGTCCGTGATAATTCTACGACACTTACTAAAAGAACTCTCAGATGCGACAGAAGAAGTTAGTATAGCCAAGATATCTTGAGCCATCCGTGCAAGTATAGGAAACTTAGGACCATTAAGTTTCCACCAACGAAGAATGTCGAATTCCACTTCTTTTTACATTGGAAATAGACCTTCGTTTAAATATTCCTCCAGCTCACTTATTTTTGAATTTTCCCTTAAATTACTACTTGCAATGAAGTCCTGAAAATCTCCCAACCATTCTCTACCAACTGCACCTGTATTACCAAAACTTTCATGACCAGATTTTTGTGCAGGCCCCAAATCAGCACCATATTTCTCAGAATATTCATTAAAAACCTGCGTTAAAAACTCACGTATCTCATCTATATAATAGTCAGCATGAAGCTCATACATACCCTTGTACGCATAAGAGGCAATCGTCATTTTGTATCTAGGATCAAGAACAACAGCGATAGTTAACAACTTGTTGCATTCTTCCCAATATTTATCAAATTTTAGTTGCATTTTATCCCTCATTGCTCTAATCCAATCATCATTGGATTCAACCCACATTTTTATACTTTTACGAATCTGAATTACATCGATAAAATATAGATTTTCTGTTGTATATTGCACACCTGAATGTCTTTTTGTTATATCCGAAAAAAATTCAAACAATCACACACTTTTTTTCCATTTTCCCACTCTATTTCTGAAGGCAAACACTTATATTCAGTGTCTAATTCTTTTAGGCGATTAATAGCAGGCCGAAGTTCAAGTGACGCCACAATCATTTCATAAGTTGAGTTTCAACGAGTGTCTACATCTAAAGGGATTTGTCTCCTAGTATTGAGCTTAGTTTGAGACAAGGCAAGGGTAAATTTCTCATCCCTTTGCGCAGAAGATGCAATATACCTTGCTATTTTTTGAATCTTTTCAATTAAATGGTCTAACATCTCCAACCCACTCTTAACAATCAAATTAAGAATATGTGGCACACAACGCATATGAAACATGTCACCATTGTGAACAAATGCTTTTTTCCCATTTAACCAACTTTTAATACCTAGAAGCATTCCCGAATTATTAGAAGCGTTATCAACAACAATTGAAGCCAACTTGTTATCAATATTCCACTCTAAGATCCTTTCTTTTAACCATACACTTAAATTGACACCACAATGAGGGTAAGGCACAACACGAAATGATATAACTCGTTTGTGCAATACCCAATCATTATCAATATAGTGACAAGTGACACAAAAATAAGATCTTGCTTGATATTTCGGCTTCCACCCATCAGTGGTGAGACTAACCCTAGAAGTTAAATTTTCTATTTCCTTATAGATTCGCTCTTTCTCAGTCGCATACACACCTAACAAGTCAGTTTTTACAGTATTTCGGGACCGATATTTATAAGCAGGCATTACATAAGATATCCAATGACGAAAGTACTCATATTCTGCCATTAAAAAAGGCAAATCATGTTTAACAATCATTTTAGCAAACAAAGCTCTCTCAACAGCATGATCAAATTTATGAACTCCTAATTTCGGTGTAGATTCCTCACCACTGACTTTTTTCCCAAAAGCATTTGCGACACAGGAACTTTTATTAATTTCATTCTACACGTTTTTGTATGATTTTTTAAATGAGTCGTTCCCAGGTCACTTTCCCCATTAAAATTAGCGTGACAATACTTACAAATGGTATCAACTTTCTTCGTACCTTTTATTTCGCTTTCAATATGATCAAAATGATACCAAACTTCAGATTTTAAGGGCTTTTCTCTTTTGGCCGGTAGTTGCTCCTTCTGTTGAGTATCTTGAGTAATTTTAACAGTCTGATCATCTTCTTGCAAGAGCAATACGGAATCCAGATCGGCGCTCTTAGAAATATTTTCTGCACACTTTGTTGATATCATTTCAACTGAACTTGATGATGCACATGGAGTTGAACTTGAAGCATTACCTGCAATTTCATAGAAGTATACAAGTAATTTCTGCAATTTGTAGAAGTGTACAAGTAATTTCTGCAATTTGATCATAAGAAAAGCTATTCGAAACAGAACAGGAAAGACAAATATACCTTGTTCCATTGAAACTTGACAGAAGCTCGAATCGTTTCTGAATTAAAGTGTTAGATCTGCAAATAATAATCAAAGCCTCGTGTTAATTTTAGAATCTTCAAATATTCGTATATCGTATCCAAAAACGATAACTATATAATTATATACCATATTCATCTTAACTTGTAGAATAAAGGAATTGAATTAGGGTTGTGAATCAAACCTTTTTTTATATAGCAGGAATAATTGCATCGAATATCAATTGAAGTCTGAAGATCGAAGTGGAAGAATAGGCGGCGGGGAGGGGAGAGTCAATATAATTAGGGTAAACTACTAAACTGGTGAACAGACTAATTGAGATTTGAGGGTTCCCTTTAGTTTATCGAATAGTCAATAGCTAAATAGTCATATTTCGGATTCAGATACGGATAATATCCATTTAACTTCGAATACATATAATATCTGGTTAACTTCGAATACGGACAATATCCGATTTTTTCGAATACGAATGCGGATATTTCAGACGAATATCGGATTTTTCGAATTTTTTTTGACAGCCCTAGTTATCAGCCTTTTTGTAGCCTAATCACACAAGCAGACAGTTATATTCATATAAACTTGATCACACCCTGCGAAAAGGTATGATTGGGAAAATTGTCCTTTACGATAATAGAAGGAAAAACTAACAGAAAAGGGATAAGAGGGGTATTTACATGCACAAAAACTCTCCCAAACATTTTTTTATATAATACTTTCATAATTACTACGGATTAAGCGAAAAATTCCTACAGTTATCATTTATCATTCAAAATCTATACCCAAAATTACCTTGGATCAAGTCATCACTACAATCCTCTACTTTTTCAAAAATGCATTTTGAAAAATTAATAAGACGTGCTAAATCTTTTGGATCGAATGATTACACAGCCGAATAATCCAAAAACGCCAAATCAAAGTAAACAAGGTTAAATTCAACAAGGATGGTCCAGAAAGTAGGCTTTGTGTTCATGCATATGCCTTGCCTTATGGTACCTGTCACGAGACTACGTGAAGACGTGCCTATAGCCATGCTTTTTGCCAAAAGACATTCTCAAATGGCATGCCATTTATCAATTAAATATAATAAAATTTAAAATATAATTGTTATACTAATATACAGCGTACTTGAATATAAATTTAAAGTTAGTTGATAGTAACAAACCGAATACCATCATAATACTCTTTTACATTAGTAATTTTTTAGAAATTCAAATATAATATTTTAGAATTATACTTCTTATTTCTGGAATTTTCTAATATTAAAATAATTATTTAAAAATTAAAAAAAAAATAGTAAAAAGACATGCCAAATCACGAAAAGACATGTCTGACTAATTGACGTCATGGCTGCCCATGTTGGCATACCCTTGCCGCGCTGAGACATGCACCCTACTATGCCTATGCCTATGCCTATGTCTATGCTAATTAAAAATATAGTTTTAGGAGAAAGTAAAGTTGGAATCTGATTGAAACTCTTGCATGAAATATGACATTGGTCCATGGCACTCACCAGCACTTAGGTCTTGGGTGGTGGTGCGTCCAAGTAGATTTTTAGACCACGATTTGTATTGTAGTAAAAGGTGCCGAATCTTGTAAATCTGAAAAGTGGAAAACATACGTGCAATCATGGAAAGATAAATTTATATAGATACATGATCGAGTTTATCCCAGTATATACAAAGAAAAAGAAAATCCTGTTGATCCGTATGCTCACATTCTCAATGTTTCGGCATTATTATCCTCTATCTTTTACCGTCTACTGAATAAGACGTGCATCGATATATATAGATCCGTAAATGGCCGATAAACCAGTTGTGATCTCTGTTATTATTAATTTTAATAATAATAATTGTTTTCTGGGCGAGTTATAAATATATCAATTATATTTGCTATTTATTATATTGGGTTAAATTAAATGATCAAATAAGAAACCCAATTAGATTTTAATTTATTGTATGACCTAATAAGTGGATACCTAATATCAGGCTCAATTAAATTATAATGGGAGATTTAATTAGGTGGTATATAAAAGGGTTATAGTCCCCAATATATCAAGTACACGTAACGGCTTATCTTCTACCCATCAGAGAGAGTCATTGAGAAACCCTAAGGAGTACTTGGTCGAGGAAGACAATAATCAAGGACAATATACAGATTCAGATACCGTTACGATTATCGCCTTATGGATTCAGGTACGCTTCCATCTTCGGTTTTAATCTCGATAATTAGATATGATGATTACGGTCCTTGTCTGTATTTTAGAGAATTATGCGTTTATAAAATTATAAAATTCTGTCAATTGGCATCAGAGCCTCTTCATATTTGATTATTGGGAATTAATTTTTGCGAAATTAATTCGTAGTGTTTATGTAATTTATTTGATTATTATTTTTGAACATCGTTGATTCGTAATTATGAACATGATAATGGATTCAGTTGATTGTTACGTTCTGGGAGGAATCAAAATGGATACAATTTTTTGGTTATCATCTAAAACCTTCTTATTTAATATAATGTTGACAGTCTTATTTCGGATTGAATTGTGTGATCTGATAGGACACTAAATTGCATGACTAAAGATTGATTTAGCCAATGACACGGTTGATTTGCTATTAGATGTAACTTAATTTTGATTCGAGCTATGTACTATACCCCGTGTATATCTTTAGTATCGATAAGTAGTTTAGTGGACTTTGTACATATTTTGTTAATATTTCATATCCATGATTTATAACCCTATTACATGTATTTTGTAGTCTTGGCATTAGATGGTATTTTTTGTCTTGTAAGTGTGCTATTTGACATGTCAAACCATTATTGTAATTTAATTATTGGCAAAATAATTATTCGAGTTTGACTGCAAAATAAAGAATTTATGTATGCTTGTGTGTTATTTTTTTTATTTATTGGCAAATAAATATTAACTTATTTATTTAAGTGGTCAAATATTTTTAAGTTAATTGGTTGAAGCAATATGTCGCCAAAGTGACCTCTTTTGTGTAGATTAATTAATTTAAAAATATTATTGTGACGATAGAATATTTAATTTTATGCAAATTTTATCGGCCCAAAGGAAGGTATCGTTTTGCCAAAATTAATATATTCTTGTGATAATAAGTATGTAACAATATTAAGTTTTCATGTGAATAATAAGTCGGTCCAAAGAAAGGCATATTATTTGACAGAAATTAATTGTTAATACTTGATTATTGCATGAAGAGTACCAATTGTAAATTAAATTTTCTGTCCAAAGACTAAAATTTAATGTTGTGCTAGGTATCTTGTGATGGTGTTGCCAATATTTAAAATTTATCACATTATTGTATATACTAGTTTTGAGCATTATGTTGTATATTTGTTTTCTTTTTCAGTTACTGCTTCTGTTAACTCTGCTTCCGCTCAATTGAGCATGATTCCAATGTTGAATGGGACAAATTATGTCACGTGGAAAGAGAATGTTGAAATTGTTCTTGGGTGTATGGATCTCGACCTTGCGCTAAGGAATGAGCAACCAGTTCCCACTACTGATGATCCTAAGACAAATCAAATTGAGAAATGGGAACGCTCTAATCGCATGTGTCTGGCGATCATGAAGCGAACGATTCCAACTGGCTTTCGGGGCTCTATTGCTGAGAACACAAGTGCCAAGAAGTTCCTCTCCGAGATTGAGCAATATTTTGTTAAGAATGAGAAAGTGGAAACGAGTAATCTTCTGTCAAAACTCGTGACCATGAAGTATAAAGGAAAGGGCAACATAAAGGAGTACATCATTGGGATGTCTAATCTTGCTGGCAAATTCAAGGAACTCAAGTTAGAACTTTCGGATGAGTTACTTGTTCACTTGGTTCTTTTTTCTCTGCCTCTTCAGTTCAGACACTTTGTGGTGAGTTATAATACTCAAAAGGAAAAATGGACTCTTAATGAGCTCATTTCACACTGTGTACAAGAGGAAGAGAGGGTTTTGCGAGAGAAGACTGAGAGTGCTCACTTGGCATCAAGCTCTCATGATAAGAAAAGAAAGAGAGGTAAGAATATTGCAAGTGGAAAATCCAAGCATCAGTTGCAAGAGAAGCAGGATAAGGGAACAACCTGCTACTTTTGTAAGAAGGATGGACACATGAAGAAAGAGTGTTCCAAATATAGTGCTTGGCGTGTGAAGAAGGGCAAGACTTCTGTCTTTGTTTGTTCTGAAGTTAATTTGGCTTCTGTACCTAAGGATACTTGGTGGGTAGATTCTGGTGCTACTACTCACATAAGTGTATCTATGCAGGGTTGCCTGTGGAGCCGACCGCCAATTGATGCCGAAAGATTCAACTATGTGGGTGACGACAATAAAGTTTCAGTTGAAGCTGTTGGAACATTTAGATTATTATTAAAAACTGGTGTTTATTTGGATTTATTTGAGACATTTGTTGCACCGTCTTTTAGACGAAATCTTATTTCTATTTCCTGTTTGGACAAATATGGCTACACTTGTTCTTTTGAAAATAATAAAGTATGTTTCTCTTTAAATTCAAATATGGTTGTCACTGGTTCTTTGATTGATAATCTTTATATGCTTGATACTGTTGCTTTTAATAATGAAATTTTGCACTCAAGTGCAATAGATACAATGCGTAAGTTAACTGAGAATTCTGTTATGTTGTGGCACAAGCGATTAGGTCATATCTCTAAACAGAGAATTCAGAGGCTTGTGAATGATATAATTCTCGATCCCTTAAATTTAAGTGACTTTCAAGTTTGTGTTGAATGTATTAAGGGAAAACAAACAAACTCGAGAAAGCTAGGTGCCAATAGAGCTACAAATGTCTTGGAACTGATTCATACCGATATATGTGGACCATTTCCTGCGGCCTCTTGGAACGGTCAACGGTACTTTATCACGTTCATAGATGATTACTCTAGGTATGGTTACCTATACTTGATACATGACAAGTCGCAAGCTCTGGACGTATTTAAAGAGTATAAAGCTGAAGTTGAACTTAGCTAAACAGTAGTATTAAAGTTGTCAGATCTGATCATGGTGATGAATACTACGGTAGATATGATGGATCAGGTGAGCAACGTCCAGGACCCTTTGTTAACTTCCTAAAGGAGTGTGGAATTGTCACTCAGTACACTATGCCAGGAAAACCAAATATGAATGGTGTTGCTGAGAGGCGAAACCGTACTCTTAAAGATATGGTGAGAAGTATGATAAGTCATTCTTCCTTGCCTGAATCACTTTGGGGAGATGCACTGAAGACTGCAATTTATATCCTGAACCGGTTTCCAACTAAAGCAGTGGCCGGAACTCCTTACAAACTTTGGACTAAGAAAATACTCAGTATTAAGCATCTACATGTTTGGGGTTGTCCAGCTGAGGCAAGGTCATATGGGCCAAATGAAAAGAAACTGGACTCTAGAACGGTCAGTTGCTATTTTGTTGGATATACGGAACGTACTCACGGATTTAAATTTTATGATCCCGCTACTAGATCCTTCTTTGAGACTGATAATGCAAGATTTTTTGAGGATGTTGATTTTGGGAGGGAAGATATAGGTAAAAGTATTGTCTTTGAAGAAGATAGTCATGATCCTATTTATGACTATGCCTAGAGCAATGATCAGATTATGATACCTATCATTGTTCAAGGTCCTCCGGTTCAAGACAACACTGAAATTCCCCATGAGGAACCAATTGAGCAAACTCAACAACCTCATGAATCACAAGAAGTGTCACTAAGGAGATCCACTAGAGAGCGAAAGAGCGCAATTCCAGATGATTATGTTGTTTTTCTACAAGAACATGAAGATGGAATTGGAATTGGGGAAGATGATCCTGTAAATCTTCAACAAGCCATGCAGAGTCCTAACTCTCAAAAGTGGATTAATGCCATGAATGAAGAGATGCAATCTATGAAAGATAATGACGTTTGGGATCTTGTCGAGTTGCCTAAAGGCTCAAAACCTATTGGTTGTAAATGGGTATTTAAAACGAAAAGGGATTCGAGAGGTAACATCGAAAGATATAAGGCTCGTCTAGTTGCTAAATGATTCACTCAAAAGAAAGGTATTGACTACAATGAGACTTTCTCTCCGGTTTCCACGAAAGACTCATTTAGAATTTTTATGGCACTTGTGGCTCATTATAATCTAGAGCTACATCAGATTGACGTAAAGACGGCGTTTCTCAATGGAAACATTGGCGAGACAATTTATATGGTGCAACCGGAAAACTTTGTCATTGGAGATCCAAAGATTGTGGTTTGCAAATTAAAGAAGTCCATTTATGGTCTCAGGCAGGCTTCTCGTGAATGGTATCACAAATTTCATCATGTAATCACATCATATGGTTTCGAAGTGAACTTGGTGGAACATTGTGTATATCACAAGTTCAGTGGGAGCAAATTTATCTTTCTTCTCTTATACGTTGATGACATCTTACTTGCTACTAATGATATAGGCTTATTGCACGATACCAAGAAATTTCTCACTAGTCAATTTGAGATGAAGGACCTTGGTAACGCCTCTTTTGTATTAGGAATTCAAATACATCGAGATAGCTCTCGAGGTATTCTTGGATTGTCACAAAAGAGCTATATCGAAAAGATCCTGGAAAGGTATGGCATGAAAGATTGTGCACCAATGGATACACCCGTGTCTAAGGGAGACAAATTTAGTCTCAAACAGTATCCCAAGAATGAACTTAAGATAAGGGAAATGCAAAGGATACCATATGCATCGGTAGTGGGAAGCCTAATGTATGCTCAAGTTTGTTCTCGTCCTGACATAGCATTCATTGTTGGAATGTTGGGAAGATATTTGAGTAATCCTGGAATGGAGCAATGGAAAGCAGTGAAACGAGTCTTACGGTATTTGAAGAAAACAAAAGACTATATGCTCACATACAGGAAATCAGATCATTTAGAAATAATTGGATATTCAGATTATGACTTTGGAGGATGCAAAGATGAAAGAAAATCTACTTCGGGCTATGTTTATCTACTGGCTGGTGGAGCGATTTCATGGAGGTCTGCCAAAAAGACGCTCATAGCTTCATCCACCATGGCTGCAGAATATATAGCATGTTTTGTGGCATCCAATCAAGCTTTATGGCTGCGAAACTTTGTCACTAGTTTGTGTATCCTTGATGGTGTTGAAAGACCATTAAAGATATTTTGTGATAATAAATCAACAGTGGAGTATTCAAACAACAATAGGAGCACTACAGATGCAAAACATATAGATATTAAGTTCCTAGTTGTTAAAGAAAAGATTCAGAGTGGACAGATTTCGATAGAATACATTGACACTAACTCCATGATTGCGGATCCGCTCACTAAGGCGTTAACACCTAAGGTCTTTCACGAGCATACTGCTCATATGGGTGTTACCTTATGTGATACTTTGGTTTAGTTGGAGTTTGTATTTTGGTGTTTTATGTAATGAACATTGAGTTGTTTATGTTTTGCAGAATACAGTTGATGGAATTTTATTAAATGTCACTCTACTTTTGTTCAATTTTCTTATTGTGATTTAACATTGAGTTGAGGAAATTTGAATCAATCTCGTTAGAGATTGCCTAAGGACTAGTTGGAAATAGACATTATATGGATCACATTACATGCAATTTTCATGTCACTTATCCATGCATTGATTCATGTCGTTGAATATATTTGTGTGGTGACCCTGGAAGGTTTAGTCACGTAAAGTTTATGACGAATGCCGCCAGAATCTCATACATATATAGTAGACGGACCGAATTGTTTTGGTAAAATCTAAGGACGATGAATAGCATAAAGTTGCGCACTAAAGTTTTGTATAATTGATTCTGGATTCATATGAAGCCCAAATGGGAGATTGTTATTATTATTTTTAATAATAATAATTGTTTTATGGGCTACATATAAATATATCAATTATATTTGTTATTTATTATATTGGGTTAAATTAAGTGATCAAATAAGAAGCCCAATTAGATTTTAATTTATTGTATGGACCTAATAAGTGGATACCTAATATCAGGCCCAATTAAATTATAATGGGAGATTTAATTATGTGGTATATAAAAGGGTTATATTCCCCAATATATCAACTACACGTAACGGCTTATCTTCTACCCATCAGAGAGAGCCATTGAGAAACCCTAAGGAGTACTTGGTCGAGGAAGACAATAATCAAGGACACTATACAGATTCAGATACCGTTACGATTATCGCCTTATGGATTCAGGTACGCTTCCGTCTTCGGTTTTAATCTCGATAATTAGATATGATGATTACGGTCCTTGTCTCTATTTTAGAGAATTATGTGTTTATAGAATTATTAAATTCTGTCAATCTCCACTTACATCATGTACTTGAAGCAACTAGTGTAAACTCCACATACTTACGTATCCCTTTGCCTGTTTTTTTGACAATTTTCGAATTCTATACACTGTCGTAGAAGATACATATTTCTACACATTCACCTTGTCATATTTTTGATATGGTTCAAATTATATACACATCGTAAAAGATCTCTTTAAAATACCGTTAAATGAAGAGGTGTTGAGTAGATTTTAAAATTTTGTTTATAATTTCGTTAGAGCATCTCCAACGGTATAACCTAAAACTGTTAGCTAAAATTTTATTGAACATGTAAGCACTTTTACTTCAGTGGTATTAACTATAATCATTAGCTATATTCAATTTTTTTATTAAATTCAAATATATATTAGTTAAAATAAAATTATAATATTTAATAAATGTATTTAATGCTAATAGTAGAACATTTTTATATTTATGTCAATATTTTAAAGTAAAATTAATAAAATAAAAATAGATAATTATTAAGATTGATTGAAAATATAATAACATACTTAAAAAATATATCTTTTATATTAGAATTTTTATAAATTTATTTAATAATAAAATAAAATTTTTATACTTAACATTACATAATATTTATTATGTTTTAAATATAAATATAAATAGTGCATCTATACATATAATAAAATAATGATGAAAATGTATAAATAATTTTTATATTATAATATTATATAATATATACATGTACACACCTACTTATCAATTAGTTGTATAAACCTATTTTCACACACCATTGACATTACATAAAAATAATAAAAATAATATATAAAGATATGGTTGATGAAAAAAGAGTTATAGATACACATTTAGGGTTTGAGCAAATTAAAAAAATAAGGGAAATGACGTGGAATAATATAGAGGATGGGGAAGAACATCAACAAATATAGAAGACCAAAACAGGATAGCTATAATTTTACCTAACAGGTGGCTACGGTTGGAGTGCTTGAAATTAAGACAATAGTTATAATAGATGTCACGTTGACATATATATCTAACAGATGAGTGTGGTTGGAGATGCTCTTAAGACTTTTTTTGGCAGCTAGTTAGCCATAATTTAATCACTTTACATACATGTGCGACTTTATTTAAATTTGAATTGTTGAATTTGATCCTGTTAATTATTGTACTCCTTGAAAGAATAATGAATGGACAAATATAGTTGGCTCACCATGAAAATTTCCTGGTCTAAATAAAAAGATTATAGCTGAATTGACAGGTGTACTCAGCTCCTTTTATGACTTATATAAGAGCTTACCGGCCTAAGAAATAAAATTAGTGCTGCGGTATATATAATGAAAATGAGAAGGAAGCAAGTGTCGAAGAGTTTAGATGAATACATGTGCATGCAAGTTGTATTCCAACTCAAGACCTTCTATTCACCTTACCCAATGCATCTTTCATAAAAACAAACGAAATGCTTCACCTTTTCTCTTTTTAGGAACTAACATAACATTAACAATTTATACACTTACTATATGTTCATATGATTCCTGAATACATTCAGCTAATTGACCAATCGGTCCATGTCCCCAAGGATCGGTTATTGCAATCATCTAATCATTATAATTTATCACGGATAATACTAAAAAGTTTTGTGAATGCAGGGGTCTCGATCTATACGTGTTTAATATATTTTTGATCTCCGCAAAAATTGTAGTTGATGAATGGTTGATCACAATCGCTTGCTGTGGAACAACTTTCTTGACCAAATTTGGGCCTTCATTTCTTGACGTCATTCAACTCAACATCATACTCCTTAACTTCTCCACCAAGAACATTACTGCTTGTGTAGCAATAAGTCCGAGAAACAATCAGAAAATAAACCATATTAACAACTCCTAAAACTGTAATAAAATAGTAGAAGTAATCCACTTTCCCCTCATTAATATTCTTAGTTAACCAATCCGGCTTGCCATTTTTAGCCGTAGAATTGTGCATAAGATCTCTATTTTCTCTCAGATCTGTTTGGATGTGTCACAATTGATAATGTTATTGTACATTACATTGTCCAGTGACTCTATTAAGATCAGCTGCAAGCCACTATCCAGAGAGACTTTTTCTTTTTCAGGTTCACTATATTATGAAGGATCTTTAGGAGCATAATGTGATGGAATGACCATGTTTCCATTAGTAGATTCCTTAACTCTTACCATGGGGTGAAAGGCCCGTTCTTGAGGATCTGAATGTATAATGGATTGGCCATCATGATGAACAACATCATTTTCTTTTTCCATAGTGTGTAGTTAGATCTGTCAAAGGTAGGAATTTTGATACTGATAAGCTTTTGTGTATTCATTCTTCCAAGATCTTTAATTTGTTTGCTTTCAGATTTTGCTCGGATACCACTTGTTAGGTAATGAATACAACACAGAAGGGGGGGGGGTGAATGTGTTTTGGACAATTTTAATGGTTTTTTGATTTACTTAAACTTGGTAAACAAAGTAGATAAGAACTGTAACAATATTATGCTAACTAAACTAAAGACAATGCACACAATATTTCAAAACTCACTTAATTTTATAAAAATCAAGCTAGTATTTTGCTACAAATTTCTGGGTTCTTGGTATGTTAAAAACTCAGCTCCTCTCTTGAGAGTTACAAGATTTTCTAAATTTATTTGTTACTTCTAAAACAAAGCATCCAGTGTTTACTTTATAGAACAGTAAACACTGATTTTACACAGCATGCAATAACATGTACTAAACACTACTTTAAGTTAACTAAAACTTTCTATTTCTGGCTTAGTGTATCTTTGCAAATCGTGCATGTCTGTGACTTTACTTTGTCAGTTAATCTTGGCCTTTGATCTTGTACTCTTCAAGCTGCTTTTGTAGACTTTGCAAATCAGTGATTGATTTGTTTGTTGATTGACAATCTTGGATCTTTAACTGGTCTGCATCTTGTACTTGAGTTTTACATCGAGATCTCCAGTTTGTTGTATAGAGAACTCGACATCTCGATAAGTATAATGACTTATCGAGATCTCTTATTACTCTATAGTTATTTTGACTTATCGAAGTCTTTGAGTTCTCTATAAGAGAATTTGGCTTGTCAAGATCTCTGAATTTCTACATTTAGAAAAGACTTGTCAATATCACTGAAATCTCTAGTTATACTTTGACTTGTCGATATCTCCAATCTTCATGTCTTCATTTTAACTTGTCGATATCTCTGAGTTCTCTAGTGCAGAAATGACTTGTCGATATCTTAGAGATCTCTAGTGATATTTTGACTTATCGATATATCTGAGATCTCTAATGATAATTTGACTTGACGATATCTCCAATCTTCATAACTTCATGTGGCTTATTGATATCTTTGAGTTCTCAAGTAGCTTTTCTTGACTTCTCGAGAAGTCATTCTGGAGTTCTCTAATGACTTCCTTATATGACTTGATATGTGACTTGTAGATTTCTTGACTTAGAATATTTTTCCCAAAACAGATTTATTCAACTCCAAGCTTCTTCACCCTTTCTCTGAGGCATGATCTTCATGATCTTCTTTCAGAGTTTATTCTTAGGCTTGAGACTATTTACAGAAAAATACTCCAGTGTAATCTATTTACATTTTTACAAACTCAAGTAATACAATACAAAATGAAAACTTAGATTATTATACAACTTACTTAGGGCTGTCAATTTGACTTAGTCTTGTTATAGCACAAGCATGTCTTGTACAACACTTTCTTGCCCTACTTTGGAGCTATAGCATATTATCTGGTGGTCGTTTTGCTAGAGACATTTTAAAGAACTCGTCATTGGTTCCGTATTGTAAAGTAATCATGGCCACCTTATCATCAAGATCCAGGTTCTTCAAGGCTTCCTTTGTGAAATTATTCAGGTAATCCTTGAGAGACTCCTTTGCTCCTAGTACAATGCTCATGAGGGAAGCTGAGCTTTTTTCATGTACTTTTTCGCTGATGAAATATTTGATGAAAGCGTGACTTAAATCTCTGAAAGATCCAAATAAGTTTGGGGGCAGACGGCTATACCACCTTTGAGCCATTCCCGACAGGGTTTGAAGAAAAATCTGACATTTAATAGTGTCGTTCACGGGTTGCAGCAGTAGTGCATTAGAGAAAGTCCTGACGTGATTAGCCAGATCCCCAGTCCCATCAAAGGCCTTTATGGCGGGCATCTTGAACTTTTTTGTAATATGGATATTCATAAT
Organism: Apium graveolens; assembly: GCF_009905375.1. Lineage (NCBI taxonomy): Eukaryota > Viridiplantae > Streptophyta > Magnoliopsida > Apiales > Apiaceae > Apium > Apium graveolens. Next base: position 291,268,365 of record NC_133649.1, on the reverse strand, counting down.
CTCCACTGTGAAAGGCGGGGTTGGATCATCCGGATCTCTGAGGAGGAGAAACTCAAATGAGTTTCCCCGAGGGACATCCATCGATGACTTGAGTAGCTCCTCTAGCTCCTCTAGCTCGGTTGGTTCTCGGTGGCTGCATAGCTTGACTAATCTCCTTGTCCCTCTTTAGACTTAGGATTTCTGCTTCATGGGCACGTATCCTTTCTTCAAAAGTCTGGGATGCCATCCCTTAAGTTTCTTGAAATTCATGGCGCCCACCTCTAGCGGGATCTAGGCGCCTTCCTCCAACGGGCTCTTTCTCCTTACGTCTCATCCTGTGATGAGCATCCTCGTCGATTGACTCTTCTCTTTTCTCAGTTGTATAGGGTCCAAAGACATCTCGTTCATTATTGATTGGTCGTAGACCTTTAATGTAATTAGGGTCGTTCCACGGTTGCGGTTGAGGCGGTGGGGGCGGCCTACTTCCTCCAGCCTCAGAGTACAATGGCATTCCATAGAAGGGTTTATTGACATATGGTGTACCACAGTTAACATCTCAAAACTCGCAGATTGTGTCCCCAAAGAAGGGTTTAGATTCGATTTCTGAGGGTTCGCCCCTAAAGTCGCGATTGACTGAGATCCGGATTGGGGAATTAAAGGATTCGCCGTCCCTTGAGACTAGGTTGAGTGAGGCGATATCTCAATGGTCGATGATATTGTTTGAGTTGTTCCGACTGATGCTTCTTCAGGAGTGTTGTTTCCGCTTCGTATGGTTACCATGATTAATGTCATTTTCTCATAGATGGCGCCAAATGTTATGGGTAAAAAACTAGGTTATAATTATTACGATATTTAATTCAAGGGTTCGAGAGCTCAAGGCCTTTAATGGTTGCGCTTGTGTTTCTTAACTTAAATTTGCCTTCACAGGATGTCTATGAGTTTAAAGAATCAAGCCAAAACGTAGTTCTGAATGATGGGGTAATACCTTTTATATAGACGTTGAATGTTCATGAATTGGACTAGGGTTAGGAGACTTGGTGAAGTCTCCGTTTTTGAGTGAACATTGGAGTCCTAAGACGTAGGAAGCAGATTTATTGTTGTTTTAGGTGCTTGAAAGCTACTTTTCTCAGAATTATATATGTCTTTTATTGGGCACATTATTGAGCCGTTAATTTATCATATTTATTAATTATTAAATTAATAAAAAGTTAGGGGCTCGGGACTCATTAGTTGGATTTTTTTATTGGACCGTATTACGTCTAATTGATATAACATTTATTACATTTCTAGACTATCATATGATTAGAAAATTGTCGTGTACTAAAAGAAGGAAAAATGAATGAAAATGTGAAAAGAAAGGTATATACGTACACAAATAACTCTCTCAAACAATTTTTTTTATAATGCCTTAATAATCCCCACGGAGTAAGTGAAAAATTTCTAAGACCGTAAAACAAGTAAAAACGAATATAATTGGATAAGGATAATGCATATATGTAACCAAAAATTTCTCAAACATTTTTTATATAATACCTTCATAATTCCTACGAAGTAAGTGAAAAATTCCTACAACCGCCACTTATCATTCAAAATTCAAAAACTATGCCCAAAATTATTTTGGGTCAAGTCTTCTCTACAATCCTCTACCTAAAAAAAAATACAAAAATCACAATAAACATTAAGTTATAAAAAAAATTAAAAAAGTCACACCAAAATTCACCCAATTTTTTTTTATTAAAATTTTTTTACTATAAAAAGTAGAAAACTAAATTAAAATTTACAATACTCACCAATACATTAACACTACACCATATATGACATATTGCAAGCCCTATATACATTTGTGTTGCATAAAGTGTTACTATAGCCACAGAAGTTACTAGTATATTGCAACACTTTTAAAAAGTGCTACAAAAAATATGAAAGCGTTGCAAACGAAAAGTTTATTTTCACAATTTCAAACAATTGCAATACTATTAAAAAAGTGTTACAATACATGCTACATTTTTAATACAATTGACTAAAATTTTTAGGCGGGAATTGAAATTTTTCAAGGAGCGGGATAATAATTGCCCCCAAATATTTGTTTACTCAAAATAAATTTTATTTTAGAAAACCACATATCTCTATATCGCATCTCTCTCTTAGCCGCTCATCTTTCCCTCGACCGTCTCTTTCTCCCCCATCTCTCGCTCATCTATCTCAACCATCTCTCACCCATCTGAATCAATCATCTATGTCACTCATCCCTAATTTTTCGTTGATGCATTATTTGATGCTCATCAACACAAGGTCTGAGCGCGATGAGATAGCTCAAGTGGTTAAAGACTTATTTTTTGTCGTCACAAGGTCCACGCTCCAGACACAACATACAAAAATTAACAAGTGGTGATAAATCTGTTGAATCAAATGATTACACAGCCGAATTATATCCTATATATAATTAGTGTAAGGGAGTTAAAATGGTACGGTTAGATGGTTTGGTCGTCAGTAGAGCTGGCCAGTTGGGCGGTCCATGCGGTCCGGGCCGGGCTGAATGCGGGTTGAGCTCGTGAAGCATGAACACTGAACCGACACGCAAGTTGAACGAATCGGGCCGGGCCGGGTTCGAACTGACAAACATGGACTCGTAACCGACACTGAACTCGTGAGCGATGCGGGCTGAACCGGGTTGAGTGCGGGCTGTGCGTGTTGAGTGCGGACTGAGTGGGTTGAGTGCGGGCTGTGCATCCATCCATGTGCATTCCGCTGTCTACTATGTCTATGTCACATCACATGTGATGTGAATGTGATGTCCAAGCGGCAAGCAGTCAAGCATATAAATAGAGTTTAATCACTTATATTATTTTAATAGAAAATTCGTGTGTATAATAAATATTTTTTACTATATAAAATTCAAAATTAGTATAACAATGTTTATTAAAAAATTATTAATAAAATGTAACATTATTTTCTATTATGTCACATAATTTATTCGAAAAATAATAATTGTAATCAATTAATTTTATTATTTTAGGTTTTTGGTTAAAAAGAGGACGGTACCTCTTATAAATTTTATTAATTTAAAAAAATTACAAATGATGTGAGAGGACTCCTCTCTAAAAAAACGGAACAAACCGCATCAAACATTAAAAAATTACAAATCAAATGATATTAAAACTTTTAAAAAAATTACATTAAATATTTGTTCTAAAGTTGTTCGCTAGTTGAGGTTCCCGATTCTGATGAAGTATCCATTGTCATCAATGGCTCGTCGTCATCGTCGGAGTCTTCTTTTCTTCCTTGTTGTCTTTTATCGGCTTGATCCTAATCTTTTTTGCAAACTAAAATCTTTACAACGTCTAGCGCAAGACTGGACCGCTTCTCATCTAACACTCTTCCGCCTGCACTAAAAGCGGACTCGGACGCAATTGTAGAAACCGGGATAACTAAAATATCCTTTGCAATTTTTGCTAAAACCGGAAATTGTAACTCATGATTCTTCCACCATGTTAGTATATCAAAATCATCATTTAACTCATAACTATATGAAAAAAAATCGTGAATCATACTAGTGGCAGAAGAAGGTACGGTAGATGACTCGGAAATTCTACATTTTTGTTTTTTGGTTAGTATAGATGAAATAGTACTACTAAACCTACTACAAGTATTACTACTCTTCGGTGGTATAGTACTTTGAGTTTTTGGAGCATACATATCTATAAGACGAAACAACAAATTTAAACAATTATTTACATATAAAACATGATTATATGAAACTCCTAACATTGCATAATAATGTTCTAACATGTTTTCTAAACCTTCCCTCCTAACACCGGGATCAAGAAGACATGCAATACCATAAATATACGGAAATTCGGTAAAGTCATTTAATTTTCATATACTTAATAATATCACTAAAATTATCATTTTCTTCGTATTCCTTTAAAGTAGTAACAATACTAACACATTCAATGATACAATGGTGTACATTTGGTTCATAAACATAAGAAAAAACTTTAGTAGCATGCACAAAACAATAAAGTATGTCACGTACAGTAGATGCTAATTCCCAATCTTCATCGGTAATAATTCCTCCTTCGTATTGGTGAATTGGATCGTCGTTATATAAGATGGTAATAATGGGTTTATATTTAGTTGCTTCAACAAGTAATTTATATGTCGAACTCCATCTTGTAGGACAATTGATATCCCATTTTTTCGGCCTTAGTCCATTTTCTTTACACAATTTCTTGTACCTAGACCTATATTTACCCGCCAAACGTAGATACTTAATTACCTTCCTAATAGGTTCTAATAAATTAGTTATTTGTTGAATTCCTACTTGAGCCGTTAAGTTAACTATGTGAGCACAACATCTAATGTGTAAAAATACTCCATCTAAAACTAAAGGAATTTCGGTCATAATATAATTAATATATTTGTTGTTATTAGCAGCATTATCTAAGGAAATTGTGAATATCTTGTTAAACAAATTAAATTCTTTAATTGTATCTAAAATTCTAGATATAATATTATAACCGGTGTGTGATTCGTCCATAACATCAAATGCAATAATTCGTTTTTGTAACATGTAATCGACACCAATCCAATGAACGGTAACACATATATAAGGCTCACCTTGACTCGAACTCCAACAATCACTAGTTAATGAAACCATACCATCAAATTCTCGAAAAAATTCAATTAATTGTGCTCTAGCGCAATGATATTGTGTTATTGTGTGCCGTTTTAGTGTGTTTCTAGGAATTTTTCTAAATGCCGGATTTATCGTAGTTTTCATCATATATTCTAAATTATCACTCTCACCGTGAGAAAATGGTAACTCGTCTAGTGTAACAAAAGTAGCAAAACTTTCTATCATTCTATCTCTATTATAGGAAAAAGGCATACCTCAACCTCCCGTTGATGTCATAAAACCACTGAGTTGTGATTGTTGTGGACCTCTTCGTGCTTCTCCGCTTTCGTGACTCGCCTTCGTAATAGAGTGAATATTCTCCAAATGTCGGCTTAGTGTTCCCATGCCGGTCCCTAGAGCATAACTAAATGGTGGCTGTGGTCTACCATTTTGTACACAAATCAAACAATGTACTTTAAATCTATTCGGATTATCCGGCATAACTTCTTTCGGAAAAAAATGTCCACACATGCGATGATTGTCTCGAACTCGTAGCACCTACAGAAATTTAAAAACGAATAAAATTAGTAAAGGAATTTACAATCATCAATTAAAAAAACGAATTTACAAAACGAATAAATAATATATTATAATACACGAATAAACAATTTATAAAAGTAGCTGAATTCAGTTGACCAAAAAATAGTTAACACAAAATCTTATACAATCAAAAACACACAAAATCAAAAACACACAAAATATATAAGTCGTCGCCTTATATATACAATAAAAAACACACCTTCAGAAGAAATAAACAGGAAAATAACATACCTTCTTCGGTATTAAACGTGGATCCGGGTCGAGGCGGGAGCATCGAAGCCGACGGGGTTGAACCTTGAGAAGAAATGCTCCCTCTTCCCTGTTCCATTTTCTGTTACCTTTATTTTATATTCAAATTTTTGTTGTTGAATTGAAAATTGCGAATGGGGATTGAATTATAAACGTGAATTGTTGAGAGTGGGATTATAAGAAGTCGGAGAAACAGAAGTTGGAGGTCGGAGAAAGAAGTTGGAGGTCGGAGAAATTGAGATTGAGAGAAACATAAATTGAGTTCGAAGAAATTGTGAATAAAAGTGTTGTTTATATGTATATATTTATAAGGAGATCAAAGTGTCGTTGGAGGTGGACTGGAGGAGTGTATTGTTAACTTGCAGGTTAACGTTACAATTACAGACAGTCACAGAATCACAGACATCGCAGAAAACAGATCAGACGAGAAAGACGTTGGCGCGTGAGGCACAATCGCGGGCGGGCTGTGCGGGCTCGTGCGGGCTGTGCGAGTTGCCTGGTCCGTGCGGCTCGTGCGGGCTTGGCTCGTGCGGGCTCGTTCGGGCTCGTGCGGTTCCGGGTTCTGAAATTAGAATTCGTATTCGGTTCACCTAATTTAGCGAGTTGGGCGGGTTTGAACCGGCCCGGTTCGGTCCGAATTTTTTACGGTTTCCGTACGAACCGGTCCCGAATGTGCGGTTCAAACCCGCACATTTGGCCGGCTCGAGTCGTCAGGGTTAATAACGTCGTCATTTAAGAAATAAAGCTAGCTATCTACTTCACACACGCTTGGGTTGTACATAAGTTGAAAGTACCCTAAAAAGACTACTCAATTTTTTTATAGATAAAAATATTACTTAAATATCAAGAAACTATAGAACCAAATGAACAAATAAAAAACAAATACATAAACAAAAAAATCTAAAAAATATATAAATAAATTACATTAATTTTTTAATACATTAGATATTAACAACAAATAAACATTCAATTAAAAATTTAAAAAAAAAGGAAAAAACAAATTTAAAAAATCATAATAGGTGTGAAATCACTATAACAAAGTTTTATATTATTTACATACATACGCGGTATTTCAAATAAAAATACAATAGTTATTTCATTTATTCTATTATTCTACTATAATATCTAATAATTTATAACAAACACAATAGTTAATTAATTAAGAAATTGAACTATAATTATATATTCTTAAATGATATAAAATAATATTAAAAGTATTATATTCCTAATAAAATAAATATAAGTAACAATTATCAAATCATTTATAATTGGGTTAAAATAGTATCATTTTTTTAAAAAATATTGAAATGGATACGTTTGATTTAAAATATTTTTGAATATATAATTTTATATTTTTTTATCCTAGGGAACCTCCAACCGTTATCTTATTAAATAAGAAAAATATTTAGATTATATTTAGGTATAAATATTTAATTCTTATGTTTTGTTTCTTAAAAAAGGGAAATTAAAAATTTTCTTTTAAAAAATTTAGAGTACATGAATCTTATAAAACATAAAATCGAGGAATAAATAATAATAAAAAACTATTACAATTCAAAATTGAAGTACAAATCTAATAAAATACATTATTGATTATATTTATTTTATGTTTCTTAAAAAAATGGATTTGGTAGGTTTGATTCTAAATATTTTTTCTCATTAAAAATTTATAATGTGAAAATAAAAGAAGATAAATTATAACACATATGCTATATATAGGTTATCAAAGTCAAATATAAAAATACAATAACTAAATATAAAAGTGCAAAAATTATATTTTTTGGAAAATGTATTATTTAAAAAAGACATAAAATTTATTTAGGAAAGGAATTATTATATTAAAATTTTATTAAATAAAAAAAATATTCAAAAAATATGTAAAGAAATGATAATCATAACAAACACAATAGATAACTAATTAAGAAACTGAATTATAAATATATATTCTTAAATGGTATAACATAAAAATGAAAATATTATATTATAAATATATGAGAATAATACAAGAAATAATTGTCTTAATAAAAATAAATATAAGTAAAAATTAAGAAATCATTTCTTAATCGGGTTAATGTAGTATCATTTATGAAACATGAAAATGAGGAATAATAATAATAATAATAATAATAATAATAATAATAATAATAATTATTATTATTATTATTATTATTATTAGAGTACATCAATCCTATGAAACATAAAAATGAGGAAGAAATATAACAACAATAATAATAATAATAATAATTATTATTATTATTATTATTATTATTATTATTATTATTATGTAAATAATAACAATAATGAAACTATTACAATTCAAAATGAATGCAAATATAATAAAATACACTCTATACTATATTTATTTTATTTATTCTAATATTCAGTTATAATAGTTACTAATATGTATAAGAAACAGAGTAGGCAACTAATTAAGAAATCAAACAATGATTACACTTTCTTAAATGATATAAAATAATATTAAAATAATTACATATATATATATAATAAAAGTAACAATTATCTTATTAAAAATAAATCTAAGTAAGAATTAAATAAATTATTTGTTAATTGGGTTAATTTTTAAAAAGATATTTTTAATTTTTACCATATAAAATAAGAAATACATTTAGATCATATTTATGTATTAATATAACAGGCGTTTTGTTGCATTTTGTAAAAGAAAAAAAATTACGAATTGCCTTATAAAAATTCTATAGTACATGAATTTTATAAAATTTAAAAAATAGGTAGATATATAACAATAATCATAAACAATTATAATTTAAAATTAAAAAGCAAACCAGCAAAATAAATTTAAAAGTATTATCACAAAAAATGTAAACAATTTTTTTTCATAATCATTACTAGAACAGAAAAAAATTTATGAAATATTGTCAAAGACAAGATGCAAATTCTGACGATTGTCTTTTAAAAAATTAGAGTACATTAATCCTATAAAATATAAAACGAGGAAGAAATATAATAATAATAGTAGTAGTAGTAGTAGTAATAATAATAATAATAATAATAATAAATCATTACAATTTGAAATTGAAATACAAATCTAATAAAAAATATATAATATACTATATTTATTTCATCTAATAATGTGTATAACAAACAAAATAGGTAATTAATAAAAAAATTAAAATATAATTACACATTTTTAATTAATATAAAATAATATTTAAAATATTTATATATATTACAAGTAACAATTATGTTAATAAAAATAAATCTAAGTAATAATTAACAAATTATTTATTAATCGGGTAAAAATATATCATTTTTAAAAGAAAAAAATGAAATGTGTAAGTTTGATTAAAAATATTAATAAAAAATTATTAATTTTAGTTTTTATCATATAAAAATAAAAAACATTATATTTAGGTATAAATATTATAGGCGTTTTGTTTGAATTTGTAAAAAGGGAAAGTTATGAATCATCTTTTAAAAAATTTAGAGTACATTTTATAAAACATAAAAACTTGGAAGTAATAATAATAATAATAATAATAATAATAATAATAATAATAATAATAAAAACTATTATAATTCAAAAAATTGGAGTAAGGGGGTGGGGGTTTTGGTGGTACGATCTTACAAAAAGGTTGCACATGCTAGCTATAATATAGACTATATTTATTTCATTTATTCTCTTATTCTACTATAATATTATAACAAACATATTAGGCAATTAATTACAAAATTGAACTATAATATAATATTAAAATTAATATATTATATATATAACACAAACAACAATTATCTTAATAAGTATAAATATAAGTAACAATTAACAAATAATTTATAATGGGGTTAAACTTGTATCATTTAAAAAAAATATTGGAGTGGTTAAGTTTGATTTAAAATATTTTTGAATAGATAATTTCATTTGTATCTTATAAAATAAAAAAAATATTTAGATTATATTTAGGTATAAATATTATATTATTTTGTTTTATTTTATAAAAAATGAAAATTACGGATTGTCTTTTAAAAAATTTAGAGCACATTAATCTTCTAAAAGATTAAAAACGAGGAATACATATAATAATAATAAATTTATTACAATTCAAAATAAAAATATAAATTTAATAAAATACATTATAGATTATATTTTATACATTTATTCTATTATAATATTTTATAATCTATATAACAAATGCAATAGGTAATTAATTAAGAATTTGAACTACAATTGTATATTCTTAAATGATATAAAATAATATTCAAAGTGTTATATATATAAAACAAACAACAATTATCTTAATAAATATAAATATAAGTAATAATCAACAAATCATTTGTTAATTGGGGTTAAAATAATATCATTTTCTTAAAAAAATTGGAATCAATAAGTTTCATTTAAAAAAATTTTGAATAGATAATTTTAATTTTTATCTTATAAAATGAGGAACACGTTGAGATTGAATTTAGGTATATATATGTTTTGTTTCATTTTGTAAAATAGGAAAATTACGGATTGTATTTTAAAAAATTTATAGTATATGAATCATATAAAACATAAAAATTAGGAAGAAATATAATAATAATAATAATAATAATAATAATTATTATTATAAATTATTACAATTCAAAAGTGAAATACAAATAAAATAGAATACATTTAAAAAGTACTATGACAATTGATTAGTAAACAAAGGTACTATGATAATTAGATGTAAGGTATTGTTTTCATAATCATTATTAAATAGAAAAAAATATATAATATTTTTTTTTTGCCAAAATATTATGCATTTATCAAAAAGACTTAATCCAGCTTGGACAAATCCCAAAACTGGTGATACGATCAGGTTGACAAACAAATAAATGAGCTAAATGAATAGCCGTTTTGTTTCCAGATCGCTTAACATACAGAATATAAATATTCTTTAAACTGAAAAAGATTACAATAGCTTCCCAAAAAATTTATCCTACACCATCTCCAAAATCAGTAGCATCACAATTGACCTTCACACAATTAATTCCAGTTGTAATCCAATGTTCAGAAGTGATTGGAGGTACAGATGCCCTCGTAATATGAACAATCTTCCGTTGTGAAAGGTGAGTTTTTGCAATTTTCACCACCGATTCAGACTCGATGCGAGCTTTCAAGATTTCCCGAAACACCGATTGAATCATTCCCAACGATACAAACCAACAAGTCAAAAATATCAAAAACATGCGGACCACTCCAAAAGGAGGACAAACAACCATTTTAAAAGGAGGACAAACAAAATACCCAAAAAGATTGGGAACGATAGTAATCCTTATAAAATAAGGATGATTATTGAAAAAAATAAAAAAACTGATTTTTAGATGGGGGAGAAGAAGATGGAAGTGATTTTGGGAAAATGAAGAGGGCTTAATTAATGAAGAAGAAGGAGTAGATCTGAATGTTTTTTAGGCGGCTAATTAGGGTTTGGGGGTCGACTCTCATTGAGACAGTAATTTTTAGCATTCAAAAAAAAATAAAAAAATATACATATAATATTGTTACACAAGATGAAATCCCAAACAATTTCTCAATTTCTGATCAAACTCTTGAAAAGATAATATATAAATAAAAGAAATTAATTACGTAAATATATTATGTGATATGATTAAAATATTCTTTTTACAAATTTATAATTTGAAAACATTAGACAACAAATAAATAAAATAAATTATAACATATATCTTATATCTAGGCTATTAAGGTCAAATATAAAAATACAATAATAACTAAATATATAAATATAAAAAGTATATTTTTTTAAAAATCTATTTTTTTGAAAAACATAAAATTTGTTTAGGGAATGAAAAATATTAAATTAAAATTAAAATAAAAAAAGAAAAAAATATTCAAAATAATTGTATAAAGAAATGATAATTATCCCGTGCATAGCACGGTACAAAGCTAGTTGTCCAAAAACACTAAACAACGTTAAAACCAATGATGGTCCAGAAAGTATTCTATTTGTTCATGCCTATGTCTCCGATTATCAATTTGGCTGTGAGAGAAAGTAAAGGTGGAATTTGATTGAAACTCTTACATGAAACATTGGTCCATCGCACTTCCTCGTTTCTAAGTACGTCCAAGTAGATATAGACCACAAAATGCAGCAAAAGGTACCGAATCTTCTAAATCTAAAAAGTGAAAAACAAAATCTTTATTACCGAATCTTCTAAATCTAAAAAGTGAAAAACAAAACCAACAAAGTGTTACACGCACTGATTGAGTTCTTAATCACTTGCAGAAGATTAAAAGTTTGGTTTCAGGTGGTGAAAAACCAACGTACAATCATGAAAAATAAGAATATATCGATCCATGATCGAGTTTTTCGCACTCCATATAAGAAAATCCTGTGATCCTATTCACACCTTCTCATCAATTCGGCATTATTGTCGTCTTACGTTTATCATCTACAGTCCACCGAATAGAGTGATATATATAGGTGTGTAAATGGCCGACATACCAGTTATCTCCATTTGAATTATATACTTGAAGCAAGTAGTTCAAACTCTTTTAAACTTCACATTCTATAATTTCTGTAAAAAAGTTTAGATTTTTATGAAACTTACAATAATTTAATATGGCCGGTGAGTTACATGAATTGATCTGAACGCATGCGTTGAATTTTGTCATGACTGTCTTTTTTTTGTGCAGCAGTTGGTGTGCGATTTTATTACTGTGTATCTAATGTCATCTGTTAATTATTGTACTCCTTGAAAATATTATGAATTGACAAGTGTAGTACTTAGTTAGCGGTGTAATCGAGCCGAGCCGAGCCGAGTCTTCGACTAGGCTCGGCTCGAACTCGATTAAAATAATTCGATTTCGAACTCGAATTCGATCTCGACCGAACCTTTAATTTCAAGTTCGAAACTCGGCTCATAAAATGTTTGGTTGGTTTGAGTTCGGCTCGAAAGCTCGTATTAATTCACTAAATATTAACAAAAATTCGAAATATGATCGGTTTGGTTTGAGTTCAGCTCGAGTCCGACTCGATAATAAATAAATAATATATAAAAAATATTAAATATTTATATAAAAAAATATTTATAATAAAAAATTTAAAAATAATAGAGGTTCGATAAGGCTCGCAAATCTTACGAGCCAAATAATTTGAAGTTCGAGTTCGGCTCGGTTAAAAATTAGAAAAACTCGACCTCGAGCTCGGCTCGATTATTTTCAAGCCGAATTCGAATTTCTTATGAGGCGAGCTCGAGTAGCTCACAAACAATTTAGCTCCTTTACGCCGTAGTTAGCTCAATACGAAAGCTTCCTGGTGCAAGGAACTGATATAACATTAACAACTTATATATACTTAGTACTATATATATTCATATGGTTCCTGTTTAGTGATTACACTTATTTAACTAATTGACCAAATGGTCCATATCTTGGAAATCAATTCCTGCAAGCATCTATATGTTATAATTTCTCATCAGAATCATTCTTATGGTCTCTCCTCAGCTGTCTGCAGATTTTTTTTTGAATTCAGAGGGTCTCGTATTCTATCTGCGTTTATCACCACCTCCATGATTTTCTGCTCTCCGCGTTAAATTATAGCTGATGAATGGTTGCCAACGATTGATTTTCTTGACCAAATTTAGCCTTTCATTTCTTGACATCATTCAGCTCAACATCATACTCTTTAACTTCTTCTCCCCCGAGAACATTGTTGCTAGTGTAGCAATAAGTCCGAGAAACGATCAGAAAATAAACCATATTAACAACCCCTAAAACTGCAATAAAATAGTAGAAGTAATCCACTTTCCCCTCATTAATATTCTTAGTTAACCAATCCGGCTTTCCGTTTTTAGCCGTAGAATTGTGCACCACAGTCACAAAAATGGTGCTAAGATAATTCGACCCTGCCACCGTTACAAAAAACAGCGAGTTAGCCAAACTTCTCATACTCTCCGGAAACTCTTTGTAATAAAACTCGATCTGTCCAATAATGTTGAACGCTTCCGAGAATCCCATCAATATAAGTTGCGGCGCAAGCCACATTACTGAAATCGGTGCAATCCCATCAGCATCGCCATGTTTGATAGCCGAGTTTCTTCTCATTCTCTCAAAAATCCCAGCAACAACCATAGACAAAATTGAGCAAACTATCCCGATTCCGATTCTTTGGAGTAATGTAATTCCACCTTCGATTTTCGTGATCTTTCGGAGGAATGGGACGAGAAAACGATCATAGAATGGTATCCATAACCCTAACGTGATCATGGATATGACAGATAAGGTTCCAGCTGGAATTTGGAAATTTGGACCCAGATGTCTATCCATTTTCAGAGCTTGGTTGACTGTGAATGTGGTTTGTTGTGCCATTGCCAAGAAAGTAATGATACCAGAAGCCCATATTGGGATAACTTTAATTAGGCATTTAACTTCTTCAATTTGTTGAATGCTACATAGTTGCCATGGATTTGTTTTTGAACCATCAGGCTGTACTTCACCTTCTAATATCATTGCAGCTTTGTTTAAGAACCTGCATCAACAAAAAATGTCAATTATTTCGTCTATACTAAATATTTTCTTATCTTGATGGATTAAAGCCTATTTAAAGTCCGTTGTCTAAAACTCCAAATTATGACAAAGATTCATATAATCTGTCATCTACAAGTAGCAATACGAGTATTTCGAATTATGACATAAGTTCATATTGTGACAGATTTTAAAACCCAATTAAAATTTGTTATCTAAAATACAAATTCAAATAATTTGTCACCTACAAAGTATAAATATGAGTATTTCGGATTATTTCACAAATTCGTATAATCCGCCAACTACAAGCAGTAATATATATTCGAAATAGATGATGGGGAATTAAATTTAATTTTTATATCACACTAATGGAAGAGTATTCAGCTAACACGTACATGACACCGATGATTCCTTAATTGATTGCAGTGCATAGCGAGAAATGTTTTGTTTAGGTGTGCAGTGAGCCCATGTTAATAATTAAAATTTATAAAATTTGGAATGTTTTAATTGGTGTATTTGTTTTAAATGCAGGGGTTCAATATTATTAGAAAGTGTTGATCAATCAAAACAAATTAAAATTATAAAACCTCTAATTTAATTTAATTCGGGTTGCAGTGCTCAAAATGTAAGTTAAAAACAACCGTACACGTAACCAAAGTAAAGTCACCACGTATTGCAATGTTATCTGTAGTTGATAAGACATTCTAACTGTTTTATTAAACATATAGAATGATAAATACTTAACCACACTACCACATGTTAGGTTCAAATTAGACAACTACTTTTTGAATTTAAGGTGGGAAAGTTACTTGAAAAGATTAATTATACTAGGACCACATTGTAAACGAGCTCATCTTATAAGGTGACCATCAAACGAAAGAAAAACTAGGCTAAAGTCTCGGCTGAATAAAAATACTAACTTTAGCTGAAATTAGTAAAAAAGATTAATAAGCTCCATCTAACATTAAAATATTGACGCTTTTTCATTTTAGTCCCGGCTATTTTAAATATTAGGTTTCTACTGGACCTAGACATGCATAAATACATACACAGTACCTGAACTTGTTGGTCAGAGGTAACTTTGAGTACTTGAAGCTTCCCGCAAGTGGTGGATCATAGTAAACGCCGACAATTTTATCGTCCACGGGATACTCAAGTTTACGCTTCTTGTAAGCCACCACAAGGCTTTCCCCAATGCCGGAAAAAACACTGCCCTCCGGCTTGACGTAAATGTACATCTTTGTTCCAACAAAGAACAATATTATAGAGCAGACCATTAATCCGGTAGGGATTCCGAAACCAAGAATCCAACTCACGGAGTCTTGAATGTAGACAACAACAGTTAGGGCAATGATGAGGACTATAGTGAAAGTTGCATAATACCAATTAAAAAAGCTGTTAATTCCTTTTCTTCCTTCATCTGTAGTGGGATCAAATTGATCTAAACCAAAGGGGAGGCTGCATGGTCTGATTCCGGCTGAGCCGACGGTTAAAAATCCTAATCCGAGGACTAGAAAACCAAATTGAGAACTGGTGGGGCCCTTGCATTGATCCAGACGGGTTTGTTCTGTGGTGCAATGTGGAGGATGCAGCTGAGGTATAGAGACAACTAGAACCATTGTCACCATTCCCTGTTTATCATTGATTAAACAACATTAACTAATAATCACGTCACTTAAAAAAAGTGATACAGTGGCACATTAGATACGTGTAAATTACTCCCTCCGTCCCAAAAAAACATTGTCTGTTTTGACTTTTTACACTATTTATAGTAAGCGATTGATTATTAATTTACGTCGAATCTATAAGATCAAATATAGTCATGAGTGATTTTGTTGGATTCGTATTTACGAGTACTTTAATACAATTAAATTTTTATATTTAATATTAATACGAAATTAAAGATAATAACAATCAAAAGTATGCATTGACAAACGTGTCCAAGACAAACAAGAAGCGTTTTTAGGGACGGAGAGAATAACATTTTTATGGAATGCAAAAACACTTTACCGAGGTATAACTGTCCTGTTTCTTTTTAATGGCAGCTTTATTTTTCTGCACTCATTTCTAAATGATTTTACTGCATAGTTAAAATAATAATTTTCAAAAACATTTTTTTTAATAAAAATATATCACTTCAACTTTTATTAATAAAAAAAATTAAAAATAATAATTTTTGTTATACGATCAAGAGATATATACCGAAAAATAAGAGACAATTAAAATAAAAAATAGTACAGAGAAATAGTAACATCCCTCTCCGGAAAAGGCAAATGGTCAATTGGTAGGCCCTACAAAGTTTGGATTCAAACTTTAAATAGATACCTATTAGCCTGTATATTGTAGCACGATAGATTCCCTCGTACACCACAAAATCACTTGTTACATCTTTTTTAACGCCATACGACATTTCATTTGGATTATTAACATTTTATTGGAATCGAGTGATGTTATAAGGGTGTCAAATTAGTTGGTATGCGGTGCCAACTTGGGTATAAAAAGTTCACATCCCATAAAATAGGTTGTCAATTTCATTTGTGATATCAATGTGGTTCTAATGATGCATAATATATCATTTCTATAATATATTTTTATTAAGTATTTTTTTATTGAATTAATGAATTTGACATTTTAGGGTGTCAACTATTGAAGTGTTTTTTGAAAGAAATGTGATAAAAATGATATGAAAGAGAAAGAATTTAAAATATAATATTTTTAATTATGCGACGAAATTGGCCCCTTTTAACGGATGTTTAGAATTGCTCTTAGAGAAGCTTTCTGTTGAATTGTTGATATACGTGCCCATTAGGCCATTACAGTTAGTACATGCATTTAACTTACGTACCAGCTTGAACTGCAGACACAAAGGTGGTGGTGTGTGGTCCTAGTGGATCCCACTGGTGTAAACCGCAGTTAATTTTGTTGCCGGAACGTACAAAAGTGAGCCACGTTTCACTGATTTACGCATTTCCTCAGTTACTGATAATTCCGTGTGACAGGAATGTATATAAAGGATCGTTCTATTAAAGTCTAGGTAACATGTTTGTGTTGAAGTAGGTCATTTTGATGATAATTAAGAGCTTAGGATTAGAGGTGATAGATGAGTGCGTGAATATTTAAATTTATAATAGAAGTAAACCGGTGTATATGGATGTACCAGAAGTGAAGCGAATGAGGAGAAAGCGATGGTCCGAAACCTGCCGACGTAGGCATCAGAGACGAATGCACCGAGAAGAGGTGCAAAGTTTGAGATGCCAGACCAAATGTTTATAACATTTGAAGCTTCCACTTGGTCCATATGAAATTGTGTCAGCAAGAACACTGTAAAGTTGGCCTGCAATCCAATTGATGCTAATCTCTCAAATGTCTCATTCCCTGTACATTTATTTTCACAGAAAACGTTAAAATATGCTACTTGATCAATATTGAGAGAGAGAGAGGGAGAGGAGGAGAGAGAGAGAGAGAGAGAGATCAGAGAGAGATGGAGTGTGTTAGAGGGAGGGGGAGGGGGAGCGGGAGAGGGAGGGGGAGGGGGAGAGAGAGAGAGAGAGAGAGAGAGAGAGAGGGGGAGAGAGAGGGGGAGAGAGAGGGGGAGAGAGAGAGAGGGGGAGAGAGAGAGAGAGAGAGAGAGAGAGAGAGAGAGAGAGAGAGAGAGAGAGAGAGAGAGAGAGAGAGAGAGAGAGACCTAAGATGTAAGGCATGGATTTCCATCCACCGGGCTTTCTTGGGGTTGTTTCTGAAAACTGATTATCACAAGTTTGTTCCTTTGAAGACGAGGTTTTTGAAATAGGAAAGCATTTTGTGGTACAACAAAACCAAGAAGAGCTCAAATGTTTCTTATTTTCCTCCAACTCTCCCATACTTCTAAAATCTATTACTCATGCAATGTTCCAACTCTTTAGCTCAACTTATCGACCTTATTTATAAAACTTCCAGCTCCTCCACTCAAATACCGACCACTACTCTAACGCGCCTAACTTTGTTCACACTTTGGTCACTTACATTACATATATGTCTGCAGGTTCACACACTTGCATATTGTTCACACATACAGTACACACATCCGCGCATTAATTGATTAATTTTAGTCTTTTATTTCAAAAAAATATAAATAAAAGTCGACAACTAAATTCTTGCGAATTGAACATTCACGTTTTGTCGTACACTAAATAATAAAGACAAACCTACCTACAAACAATAATGTAAGTGCATGATTCTTGACATTTACGTACAGCGATGAACCTTGATACTTCTATACAGACTATACCTCTCGATCTTTAGAGTTTTTTTACTGATTGACAGGCATGGTAAGATATATGTAAAATATAATTTTATAACTTATTTTAATATTTTTTTTGAAATAAATAATTAAATATTTTTTTAAGTAAAAGAAAAAATTTAAAATAATTTATAAAAAAAATACTATTTGAAATTCTCAGAAAATGTATCAATTCCTTTACATAAAATAGAATAATATTTCTGAGGTTAATTCAATTAAATTTTTCGAGATAAAAAAAATTATATAAAAATACAAGGATATTACTTTAATTATACAAAATTATGTACATTTATAAAAACACCCTTAATATTTTATATACAAAAAATCACATGTATTTCATGTAAGTATTCTAAGATAATCTCTTGAACATTACTCGAACAAGGGGATGTAGTGAGTATATATAACATCATGGTCATTGAGGTAGCGAGCGGGACCATGTATTCATTGCATGACAACTATATATGATTGGATTGGTTAAATTATTTTCCTGTCTTGTGATACACTAATTGATATTACTATCAAATTAAGTAGGCTAATGCAGAAGATCTCTAATTAAAAATTAATTCTAGGTCGAGACGTATGGAACATGTATACAGGCTTGATTGTTAAAAAATATGGTTGAACAAAAGGGACATAAGATGTACATTTATGCTAAAGAATATGATAGACAATTAAGTTACATACGCCAAATCTTTCTCGCATTGTAACACCAGATTTTGAGTTGTTATCTCAATTTTTCCTCCTCAGTTCGTCTCAATTTTTTTATAATTTATTATTATTTAACCTTTTGCATATAGATTGACTCAGATTTAACGTTGAATAAAAATTATCATTTCCTTATTCTGAGAAACTGAAAATTACTAGATATATGTACTTTATGATGATATAATTTTTATAACTATTTTTGATTTTATATTATATGAATTTTTTAGTGAATTGTTTGATTATTTGACTATAAAAAGTCTCTGTACTTGCAAGAAAACTATTGTTCAAAATGGTCAAAACTATTGTGATTTTGATGACTCGTCGTAACTCTTAATTTTAGTTCTTTTTTGTTCCTGCGACATAAATTTCTAAATTAAAATGTGGTTAATTTTTTAGTTCATTTGTTATAAAGAATTTTTTTTCTCAAAAATTAATTAAGTGGTCTCAAAGATTAAAAAGCCCGCCCGCAAGGGTTGGCTCAGTTGGTTAAAAAGAGGAAAACTAACCTCTTGGTCACAGGTTCGAATCCCACGGGAGGAGAATTGCCAGAGCCTGTCACTTAAATGTGGTATTGTTACTTTGGAGCGACCAATTCGTATTAGCTCCTTTTCTTTTTTAAATTAAGCTACTTCTTATTTTATAGATTATATAAGTTCTAAACTTTACTCTATGACATGCATAGAGAAAAAAAAAGACGAGTCAAGGTTATCAAATTCAGTAGTCGGTTAATTTAGGTGCAAGATGAATCTGAATAATTAATTAGCTAAATGAATGTGGATTAAGTAATCAACGGATTAAAGTTTCGGAAAGAATTGAGCCATGAAGATAAGTTAATTAATAAATAATGTTGGTGTGCTAATTAATAGCTAAGAGTATCTTTAATAAACTCGTAATCCATTTTTTTAAATATTATATAAAATTAGCTCTTTATAAGATAACTTAGTTATATCTTCAATAATAATCCTTAAATCCACTCTTTATCCATTACTTTATAGTTAAAAGTATATCAAAATTATAAAAAAACGGATAAATAAGAGATAAAACGAAAATGAGGAGATTATTTTATTATAAAATATAAATTAAGAATGAGTTTTGGCCTAAAAATGAAGAAGAAAAGAAAGGCTCTTAGTAATTCGAGATGTCACTAAGAAGCCGTTGAAATTGTATTTTTACTATTTTTTTTTATATTTTGAGTTAATAGGCTAAAAGATGAGTTTATTGAAAATGCTTCAGAGATTATACATAAATCACTCAAAACCCCCACAGAGGAGGTTTTAACAAATTGTGGTGTCAACTTCTCCAAGCGGGTCAAAGGTATTTACAGAGATTGTTATAAAGTTGCATTTTGTGAATTTGTTTTTTCGTAAGCATTTTCGGCACGTACCTAAACACCTAATTTTAATCTCGTACAAAAGTGAGTGACCTGGTAATGAGGGCACATATTTATTTGTTCGCAAGTTTCATCCGATCCCACTAACCTAGTCTAAACTCTAAAGTTTATATTTTTCACTTATTTGGCAACTATTTTACTGATGATTAGCGTCCTTGTCACTTTTCCAGTAAGTGCGCTTCTTTTCCTGTCTAAAAAATAGTGCGTGTCCTTGTTTATATTTACACGTAGGTAAATGCCACAGATTTCCTTTTTTATTTCAAGATAAATTTCAAAATTTATGAAATGCTTTGGTCGGTCCCTTTTTAATTAATATATTTAATGTTCTTCAGCTTGTTTTTGACCGTATTGCTAAAATAATTAATATATTATAATTAATAGTAATCGATTAACTATTTTTCCTAAATAAGATACATTGTTTTTTAGAAAAATTATCAAAATTAATAGTTTTATAATTTGTTTTTTGCGATTTTACTATATTATGAAAATATTTGTAAAAATGCGGTGCAATCAAACAAACTAGATATGCAATGAGTTGCATACTTGCATTGCATTGAGTTTTTTTGTTTCATGGAATTGTAAAATCTCGTCGAATGTTGCATATAGTTGAATCGAGTTGCAGAAAATCATATTTATGTAAAAAAAGGTTTAAAAATAGTATTTTTGCAAAAAAGTTGCAATTTTTTTTAAAATGTGTCAGTAGTTTTGCAAAACTGTTTTTGGACTTGTATATTTTTCAAACACAAACCTTGTTTATATCTTTAAAATGAAATTCAATTTATGCATTACAGACTTAAACAATTAAGTTACAAAATGTGCGAGATGAACGGATAAAAAACTGTGACGCCGAGCTTAAAAAACCTTACGCCTTCAAAAACCCTTAAAAATTTAGTTACATACGTAAAAATTACAATTTTTTAATAAAATATAAAGATATGTACATTACAACAGTTTTAATGTAATACTTACTATCCACATCCTACTAAAATCATAATTTCGGATCCTACCAATAATGTTAGATACAATTATTTAATTTTACCTAATTATAATTTTTTTAATTTTGAAGTACATATGCTATTAGTTACGATTTCTCTTTATATTAAAAATCGTACATCTCTAATGTGTAAAAATCTGAAAATGTTAGTAGGTATAATTGAAAAAAGTTATGCAAGTATGTTGTACTATCTAGTTATCCAATTTGACATATAACCACTTCCCCCTGGCTTTGAAACCAGAAGCAATAATTAAGATCAACAGTCGGCAAACCATTTTTCATGCTAAAGTTAGACCTAATATATCGTACCATGACCGAATGAGTTAGAAATTTGAACAAATTGGTGGATTAAATCACAATAAATTTAGAGGAACGTTTTGTACATGCACTTATATATTTATTGTGGATAAGAGTTGATAAAAGGAAAGGATGATATGCGCACTAGAGTTGGTAATAATGTTGGGTGAGGAGTGAGAGTCGTAATACTATTGAATGTTACTGGGAAATGTGCAAAGGATTGAGATGATAAGTGGAGTCATTTATGTATCAATCTTCAATGGTATAGGGTATGGAACTGGTAATTTGATACACCACTACTTGCTGTAGGATGTTTTGACATGTCCTTTTTGTTAGTTGAATATGTTGGACTATAATTTTGAAATTTGCTTGAACTCTTATTTCTAACTGCGGACTTTTTGCCCGCGCTATGCGCGCTCCAAATTTCTTCAATTTTGAATTTTTTTTCACGAAGTTTGTAATATTTATAACATAAACGGTTATTTTTTAGTTTTATTTAATTTATTTATTACAGTTATTTAGGTTCCGTTTATTTTGAAATATTAAATTGATATTATAGTTTAACGTTAAATCTCAGTATTTTAATTTAGTTTTCTTTCTCTCACATTTTAACCAATTAAAAGTCTCTTAACTCATATTATAACATTTCTCTTTTACGTTTTTAGTAGTCAATATTTTAATATTTTGTACAACAAAACTGAGTAAATATTTTTTTTAATTAAATACTTTTTAAAAAAATCCAGTAAATATTATATAACATAAATAGTACACCAAGAGGATTCTTTAAAGTATGAGAATATTTTTATCAATCTTGTTCCTGCTTAAACTTTGCATTAGATTGATACACAGTATGTGAATAGATTTGGCATATAGAAAAACTTGGTTGATTTTTATTACTGTCTAAACATTACTAATCAGATATTTCAATTTTGCATAGTATTATACAATGATGTCTACTTCAATAATGAAAGTTGACAGTGGATTATATTTGTATATTGAGATTAAAAAAATCTATTAAAGTTAATTGTCCATCTACATATTAAAAAGTTTGTTTATACATAGACTTAATAGTATACTGATAGCAACCATGAAGACTAACCTGTAAAAGTGACACAGCTTGATATAACAAAGCAACATGACCTCAGTTATATCTCCAGAAATGAGACAAAAATTAAATAGTTCAAATTACTTGTTACAATTCCCCTTAACCATGCAAGGAGAGTAGGAGTAATCTTTTCCACATGGCCATGAATCATGTGACTGTTGACAACATTAAAACAAATAGGATCATAATTTTTATCTGGTATTTCAGCCGAGATTAACAGATTAATGTCACACCCCCAACTTAACAATACATAATATAAAAACTATTACAATAGTTAAAAGAAAGTAAATACAACCGAATCCCAGATCTTACTGTTTAGGGTTTGGATCAGCCCAACACTATTAACTATTACAACTGGTTTTAATATCGAGTCCTCACACAAAACTATCTCTTATTCTACCAGAGCTCGAACATACGCATCGGCATCGCAAGTCTTACGTGCTGTCTGCTTGAATCTAACCATAGCTGCTAGCTGTAATATTAGGGGGAAAGCAAGTAGTACGCCAAATGCTCAACAAGTGCTAAACAATACGGTACAAAACATAAATCGAGATATATAAAAGAAAAAAAATATGAAGATAAAGCTAATAATAATAAGAGATGAACTTTTGGGTGATGGCATCATTTGTATGTATCAAAACATTTCCAAAATCATTTCTTAATCAAAAACCATTTTATGACGCTACGGATTACAGCCGGTGATCAGCCGCGAAGTAATCCCGAACCTCGCTGGGTTCTAAAACATTTATGGGATCCCTAGGCAACTTTTAAGCCTACAAATTAAGTGTGGAAATGACTCGCGTCTCAGCCCAGATCCACTATTTAAAGAAAATATTTATCCCCCTTTGGGACTGAAAATCCAAATTTTAATCATTTCAAAAACTGATGTCGATTGACGATTAATTTCTTGAACAGTAAACAATTTTATCAAGGGGTATGAATCCACTAGGCTTTACTCTATCAGGGTAATTTGGAAGGTTTCTATTTACAAGGACTTTGACAAGGAGATTTAGTAAGGTTATCGGGTAATATGGAAGAGTAATGCCAGACTAGGCTTAAAGCAATAGTTTCAGATAAAGTATAGGTATTAAAATATCAAGAAGATAAGCATTACTGGTTCCAGGTATGATATAGGTGTTAAAATACAAAGAAAGCGATCATCAACTCAAGGTATAACAGGGTATCAAGCTTTAGGGTAAGGATAGGGTTATCAAGCAATCATTAACAATCTTTAAGGAATGACTGGCTTCTAGGCTTCAAGCTGAGGTTACTGAGTATAACTTACACATGGTTCGACATCACAATTACTTTGGTATGCTAGCATAATATGACATTTGATCTACTTTCATAACAATCTTCAAATGAGGATAAATTACCTGCAACAGACACTTGAGGGTTCATGGCATTTCTATATAATACGAAGATAGGTTTGAGAACCACTTGGTTCATGTATAACAAAATAAATCAGAATACTCGCATCATATATAGGAACTAGTTATCACACATTTGCAGTGTAGACTAAAAAGCAGGTTGAATCACTTGTCTTGAGAAAGACTGAACTGGACTGGCAGGTAGGAGAAACTGGAAGCTTTACTCGACCTTTATGGAAAGTTTACCCTCGTCTCGAGATCCTATACAAATAATAATAACCTCATTATAATATATTCTCACCAACTCAACCTATTTACAAACCGAAATTAAACACAATGGCACTTAGGCCTATACACACGTAATTTATAATCACCTTATAAACATAATAGTACACATAGCCACATATGCTTACGTACCATATTTAAGTACCAAATAATATCACACACACCATATTGCAACATTAGGCTTGGATAATCTCGCTCCACAACTTAAGTCACTTGATCGCTAAACTAGACATAATCTCCAAATTTTGGCTTCCTAACTCGAAGTGCCTTTGCTAAACCATCCAATTCCTATTGACCTTAACTTGGGCCTTTCACTCTACTGGCTTTAGGCTATCTTGCAACTATAGTGGTCAACCTAGGACTCACTCATAAATGCTCTAAAACTATGTGGTAAGTGAAGGGCTAATTATGGTAAATTTCAGAATGACATCTATGGTTTCTTGGATGCATTTGACACTCTTACATTTCAAGTTTACCTCCAAAACTTCTACACTAGACTCTTCTGATCATAAGGCAACTCTCAAACTTGATGTGGCTCAAGGGCCTAGCTTGGGCCTCCCTAGGCCTAAGCTTAAAGTCCATGGTTCCCCTGTTTTTTTGGGCAGAAAAGGTCCCGACTTGAACTAACTTGTGACACATTATTCTAACTCAAATACTATGAAATATGGCTGGAAAAACTCCTCTGACACTCCCTCTAACTAAGGCCCAACAGGTCATAATGAGGGCCTACCTATGACATGGTCAAAACTTCTCATTTCTAAGTTGCAACAAAACTGTCCCCTGCTGGACAGATTTTGTGATTCCACTCGTGCACCTAACCAAACGTCTTACAAACCTCCAACAAACACCTAAAATCTATTGTATACTCCTAGTTCTAGCTTCTGGTGACTTGGGCCTCAAAGTGCACATCAATGACATGGTAAAATCTCAATCTAAACCTCAGGGTACCAAACTGATTTTCTATAGAAACTAATACCCTCATTTCACCAAGGTTCTTACTTAACAAACCCAACCAACAACAACCAAAGACCCAAACCAATCCTTAACTAAGGTGATCTACTGAACTAACTCTCTTACACTCAAAATAGGCTTAGTGGAGATCATCCTTACCTAAGGTGCAACATAGCAAAATAAAAGTAATCACATTACACAAATTACAAGTCATCAAATTTTCAAGGACAACAACTTTTACCTTCTTTATAAATATAAACGAATTAACATCACATATTAAGGAGCACAAATCTTAATTAATATCTTAACTTAACTGAAATTAAAGTTTACTAACAAAAATATCAACCCAAATGATCAAGAACTTTCAAAATTCAAGAGTGGTTTACATGCATGCATGCCTTCAAATCTTAAAAGCCAAAACAACATGATTTCCAAATAAATTTTCATCATAATTCGACATGCAAGCCTAACATGGATTATAACTAAATGACCACCTAGCATTCAAAGGTTTTTACCAAGCTTTTATTGCAAATTTCATGTTATCATCACAAAAACACACAAAAATGAAATAAGGCAACAAAACACCATCCATTCGGCTCCTATTAAGTCATTGCTGAATGGATTAGGGTGAAAACAACATTTGCATAAGTGTAACACACTCATGTCTAGCCATTCTCAACCCTATGATACTATAACTCATGGTGAAAGCCTTGGATTCACAAGAATCAAGGATGTTCACTTTGAGTTTAACAAAAATACCACCATGCAAGGTCAACACATAAGTTTTTCTCTCTAGCCTTTTGAGATATATAAGAACAACATGTAGGGATTAAGATTACTTGATTATAGGATGATTGTTTGAGTGAAGTAATGAAAAAAGGAAGGGAATGGGGGCCTCGGCTATGGAATGGCCGAGAGGGAGGGGGAAAAGCTGAGAGGGAGGGAGGAGGAGAAAGGGGAGGGTGAAGTGGTGGGGTGGAATGGAGTGATCATCACTCTTTGGTTTATTTTTATGTCCTTGATTTGACTAAAATATGAGTGGATTTAGGAAACACAAGATTAACCCTCTAGCTAAAGTTAGGTCATTTTGCATGCAAGGTCAAGGAGGTAATTTAGCTAACAAAAGGTGAGTTAGTGGGGTTGGAAATGTCTTCTTTGCCCTTTAATTTAATGGAAGAGTGATTTGTATGCAAGAGTTTCCATGTAATTTGCTAATTATTAAACAACTAATTTTCAAAGATTTACTTTTATAAAATAAAATAAAAGTTCAAAAATTATAAAATTTATACCATAAAATAACTTGGATTTATAGAAATTTTATGAGATCACTTTTGAAATTTGTGAGTGAGATAATTTTTAAAAGATAATTTTCCAAGATATAGAATATTCTTTATAAGTCAAAAATAGGGGCAATTAATAAAACTCTTGCTTTGAAAAAAATTTATATACTACATAAAACAATTTATAATGCAAAAATTTCCATTCACACAAACGTACAATCATTATGCATATTTATAATCGACTCTAATATGATACAGAGTTCACAAATAATATTACACAAAATGTCGGTCGTAACATCCTCTTCCCCTTCAAGGATTCTGTCCCCAGAATCTAAGAGAACAGATGAGGATACCGGGAACGCATATCAGACTCTAACTCCCGGGTTGATTCTTCGACCTTGGGGTTCCTCCAAAGTACTTTCACTAACTTTACCGACTTATTTCTAAGACTCTTTACTTGCCGGTCGAGTAATTTGACAAATTACTCCACAAATGACAGGTCTGCCTGAATTTCAACAAGTTCATATTCTATCACATGGTTGGCATCAGGATTGTACTTTTTAAGCAATGACACATGGAACACATTATGCACATGCTGATACTAAGGTGGTAAGGCTAACTCGTAAGCCACCTTCCCCACTTGACTCAAAATTTCAAAAGAACCTATATATCTAGGTGCTAACTTCCCTTTCTTGCCAAATCTAGACAACCCTTTCCTTGGTGACACATTCAGCAAAACGGTTTCCCCTACTTGGAATCTAACATCCTTACGCGCTGGATCCGCATACTTTCTCTGTCTATCTTGAGCAGCAAGCAACCTTTTCTGAATTAATTTGACTGTCTCATGCAACTGTTGTACCAATTCTGAACCAAGAATTTTTCCTTAACTACTTCATCCCAACTTGTCGGTGATCTACATTTCCGTCCGTATAAAGCTTCGTATGGTGGCATGCCAATACTAGAGTGATATTTGTTGTTATAGGAGAATTCTACTAATGGCAAGTGGTCGTCCCAACTTCCTGCAAAATCGATTGCACAACTGCGTAACATATATTCGATTGTTTGAATTGTCCTTTCGCTCTGACCATTAGTCTGCGGATGATACACCGTACTCATGTTCAACTTCGTGCCAAGACTCTCTTGAAATTGCTTCCAGAATCTCGAGTTAAATCAGGGATCTCTGTCTAAAACTATCGATAAGGGTACTCCATGTCTTAGTACGATTTCACGCACATACAGATGAACCAATTTGTCCAATGACGACTTCTCATTAATTGGAAGAAAATGCGCCGGCTTCGTAAGATGATCAACTATAACCCATATAGCGTCATGTCCGGATTTCGTTCGCGGTAGTCCCACTATAAAGTCCATAGCAATATTTTTCCATTTCCATTCTGGAATCTTTAGGGGCTGAATTAATCCGCTTGGTTTCTGATGTTCTGCCTTTATTTTTTGACATGTATAGCACTTCGCAACCCATTCTGCCACTTCTCGCTTCATATTGGGCCACCAAAAGTTCTGTTTCAAGTCTCGGTACATCTTGGTGCTTCCCGGATGGATTGAAAATCTTAAATTGTGGGCTTCTTGCAAAATCTCATTCTTCAATTCAGGTACACGAGGAATCCAAATTCTTGAGGAAAACCTTAGTATACCTTGCTCGTCCTTTTGAGTACCAATCTCTTCTCCAGTTAGCTGACTTTTCCCTTTCTTCATTACTTCTTCCTGACATTTCCTTATCTTTTCCAAGAACGTTGGATGAAAAGTCATTATACGACAAACCTATGCAACTATTCCACAATCACAAAGTTCCAATTCAAACCTCTTAATCTCTTCAGATAATTATTTTGGTGTTGCTATCATATTCAATCTTTCTTTTCTACTCAAAGCATCGACTACCACGTTCGCCTTTCCAGGATGATAATTTATCGAACAATCATAGTCCTTAATTAGCTCCAACCATCTCCTTTGGCTCATATTGAGTTCCTTCTGAGTGAAAATATACTTTAAACTCTTGTGATCTGTGTAAATCTCACACTTTTCTCCGTAGAGGTAATGTCTCCAAATCGTAAGTGCGAATACTATGACGGCTAGTTCCAAGTCATGCGTAGGGTACTTTAATTCATGCGGTTTTAACTGTCTTGACGTATACGCGATCACCTTAATATATTGCATTAGCACACAGCCCAATCCTTTTTGTGAAGCATCACTGAAAATCACAAAGTTTCTTTGATCATCTGGTAGTACTAACACCGGAGCTGTTACCAACCTCTGCTTCAACTCTTGAAAGTTATCCTCACATTCTGCATTCCATTCGAACTTCTGATTCTTCCTGGTTAACTTAGTCAATGGCGTGGCAATTTTCGAAAAATCCTTGACAAATCTTCTATAATACCCCACCAATCCTATAAAACTTCGCACCTCCGTAGGTGTCTTTGGCCTCTCCCAACTCATAATCGCCTCAATCTTTGCCGGATCTACTTTAACTCCTCCATCCCCAATGACGTGTCCCAAAAATTGAACTTCTTTTAACCAAAACTCACATTTAGAAAACTTGGCATACAACTTCTCTTGTCAGAGTATCTCCAATATTATCCATAGACGTTGCTTATGTTCTTCTTTCGACTTTGAATAAATAAGGATGTCATCAATGAACACCACTACGAACTTGTCCAAATACTTTTTAAATACCCAATTCATCAGATCCATAAATGCTGCCGGGGCGTTAGTCAATCCAAAAGGCATTACTAAGAATTCATATTGTCCGTATCTTGTCCTGAATGCTGTCTTTGGAATATCTTCTTCTTTGATCTTTAATTGATGGTATCCTGATCTCAAGTCAATCTTTGAAAAGCACTTTGCTCCTTTCAGCTGATCAAATAGGTCATCTATTCTTGGTAGTGGGTAATGGTTCTTAATCGTCACTTTATTCAACTCCCGATAATCTATACATAACCGCATACTTCCATCTTTCTTCTTTACAAAAAGAACAGGTGCTCCCCATGGCGACGTACTTGGCCGTATCACTCCTTTGTCCAACAATTCTTGTAGTTGACTCGCCAACTCTTTCATTTCTGCTGGTGCCATCCTAAATGGGGCCTTCGAAATTGGTTTCGTTCCCGGAGCAAGGTTGATCTCGAACTCGATTTTTCGATTTGGCGGTAAGCCTGGTAGTTTGTCTGAAAACACATCTTGGAATTCTTGACTACGGGAATATCTTCTATGCTGGGATTGTCCTTTTCTGAATCCACTACATAAGCTAGGAACGATTCACAACCTTTCCTAATTAACTTCTTAGCCTGGACAATTGTAAGAAATAGTTGCTCTTGCCTCTGTCCCTTATATACTACTTTCTCTCCACTCTTCGTCTTTAAATACACCTTCTTGGACTTACAATTAATCTGGGCGTTATTCTTCCCTAACCAATCCATGCCTAAAATTATATCGAACTCTCCCAACTTTAAGAGTATCAAGTCGGCTGAAAATTTATACCCTGAAATACCAATCTCACACTTTGGACAGAGTTGACTCACAGGAATCTTCTCTTGATTCGCAATTACCACATTTACTACTTCATTCATAACCATTTTATCACATTGAAGTTTATCAACAAAATTTTTTGATATGAAAGATCTCGTCGCTCCAGAATCAATCAATAATTTAGCTTCGACATTATTTAGTAAAAGTGTACCTGCTAACACCTCAGAATTCTGAACAGCATCCTTCATTTTTAAATCGAATGTCCTTGCTGTTGCTTGCGGAGTTGTTGTAGGCGGTGGAGGTAAGGCCAATACCTCAGCTGGCACGCTTGCACTGGTACTTGCCACGTTCATCAGAGCTTTGACCGGTCCGGTTGACTTGCACTCCCTAGCTATGTCTCCAGTCTTTCCACACTTGTAGCATGTAACTCCCGGCTTCAGCATCTTACACTCGTTTACCAAATGTCCCTTCTGGTTGTACCTATAGCATATCATGCTCAGCTTATTACACACTCCGGGGTGCCTTCTTCCACAATGCTTGCATTCTGGTCTCTGAAATCTGTTTTCTCCAACTTGTCCTTGGCTTGCCTGGTTGTTCCCCTTTGATTCTTGTCTTTTGCTCAAATTTCCCTTCTTTTAAAAATTTTCACCTTTATGGAATCCAATCCTCTTCATATTCCTGTCTTGTGAGTTTCCGGCTTCAGACTTTTCTCCATATAATGGAACCTTTCTCTTCTTGTTATCCCTTTTCTTCTTTGACTGCATCCTATTACTCTCAATCAGAGCAGCCTTCTACACTACACCTGCATAAGTATCAAGCTCAAATATAGACACTCTATCTCTGATCCAAGACTCTAATCCTTGTTGGAATCTCTTTACTTTTTCCTCCTCACTGCTGGTATACTTTGTTACAAACCTTGACAACTCTGTGAACTTCTTCTCATACTCCAGTACAGACATACTCCCTTGCTTCAGTTCAAAAAATTTAAGTTTTATCTGATTCTGCATGTACTTAAGGTAATACTTTTCCAGAAATAACTTCTTAAATCTTTCCCAGGAAACTTGCTGATTTGCCTCCATAGCTTTCACTGAATCCCACCAATAAATGACTTCGCCCTTCAGGAAGTAAGTAGCATATGGTGTCTTCTGATCGTCCCCTAACTGTACCAATTCAAAAGCTCTTTCCATTTCCTTAATCCATGTGTTTGCTATTATTGCATCAGTGGTATCATGAAATGCAGGTGGATTCACATTCTGAAAAGCCTTGAAAGTAACAACTTGTCGAGGTGGTACTGGTGGATCAGGTGGTTGGTGTGGTTCACGATTATCTTGGTTTTCAAATTGTTATTGAAGAGTTAGTTGTTGTTGAGCTATAGCATTTGTTTGCTGTTGTAAGGTTTCCAATAATCGAAGAATGTTTGGATCTGTGGTAGATGTGGTTGTTGGGTTCTTCTTTTTGGGTGGTATGATCCTGAAATAAGAGTTACGTCAAAACATGTATGAATAATGAGATAATTCGAGGGTGTCGCATGGCATTCTTATTCATATATGAGGTAAAGTTTCAAGTTAAACGAATAGGGTGATGCATATAAAGGCGTAAAATAAATAATTGAAAGTAAACAGAACAATAGTGCATAATAATTGAAATTTAAGGTCACAATACATCAAGATTAGAATAAGGTCTGAATTTAGGAATAACGTGCTTATTTAAAGGAACAACAGGGAGTTCTACATAGTCCGATAATATAACAACATGAAAAGTAGATAATGGAAAGAACTAAGGCTCCACTCCATCAGAACGGGGTTTGGTAGTCTTCTCCTCTCGAAGCGTCTTCACAATACTCTGGAGCTCATCCGCCACCATCTGGATGATATACTGGCTGGTACGGTCTCGGTGCGATGGCATCTCCTCAAGCTTAGTGTTGACGTACTGAACCAAAGTCTCAAGTCTCGTAATCATCTGCTCCTTAAGCTTCCATTCATAGTTTCTGCTGTCTGGATACACGTTCTTCAATCGGTCTATCAGTCGGTCGTACTTGCCCTGAAACATGTCAAACTCGCGCCTCAACTCAGAGGATGACGAGGAGTGCGCCCTTTGCTGACAAACCATACATATATATATATAAGAGGAGTATTAATAATAAATTTACTTAACCTACTCTCTCGCATAATATCTATAACTTATACATATACCCTATAACCTATTTGGGTTGTCCAGGGACTCTAAACCGTAGCTCTGATACCAAAAACTTTCACACACCCAACTTAACAATACATAATATAATAACTATTACAATAGTTAAAAGAAAGTAAATACAACCGAATCCAAAATCTTACAGTTTAGGGTTTGGATCAGCCCAAAACTATTAACTATTACAACTGGTTTTAATATCGAGTCCTCACACAAAACTATCTCTTGTTCTACCTGAGCTCGAACATACGCATCGACATCGCAAGTCTTACGTGCTGTCTGCTTGAATCTAACCATAGCTGCTAGCGGTAATATCAGGGGGAAAACAAGTAGTGAGCCAAATGCTCAACAAGTGCTAAACAATACGGTACAAAACATAAATCGAGATATATTAAAGAATAACAATATGAAAATAGAGCTAATAATAATAAGAGATGAACTTTTGGGTGATGGCATCATTTGTATGTATCAAAACATTTCCAAAATCATTTCTTAATCAAAAACCATTTTATGACACTACGGATTACAGCCGGTGATCAGCCGCGAAGTAATCCCGAACCTCGCTGGGTTCTAAAACATTAATGGGATCCCTAGGCAACTTTTAAGCCTACAATTTATGTGACGACCTCAATCTCGGGGTTAGGAAATGAGGACTCACACACCTCTAATCTACTAATTAAATATGCATAAACCCCGATTAACTACTAACAGGATCAACATGATAAAGTATGAGACAAGATTACAACTACCAATCACAGAATATAACTTACAAACCCAAAATATTATTAAATAATCAATATCGATTCCGGCTGGGAACCGACAGATAACCCATTATATCTTTAAACACCACTTTCTAGGCGCGAGCTCACTCATAACCTGTACTACCTGCTCTGGCAACTGGAAGCCCTCAACACGGTAGGGACCACCAGGTACGCTCTTACGAGCAGTGCGCCTAAGCCTGGTCATCTTCTTGCTTAACTGCCATGGTTAGATTAAGACAAAACAAGTGAGTAGAAAACTCAGCAAGTAACTATATAGCAGTTCTACAATATCAATTCTCAATATACTTTGAACAAACTAGGGCATTCTATTTTAGCTAATCTAGGTGGCAGATTTCCATATATTTATTTTTTTGTTTTCTTTGAGATAAGGAAAGGGTATCCGAAGAATAGTTGGGCTTTCAAGAAACAAAGCTCGAAACAGGGCAAAAGCCGACATTCATCACAATTCATTATAGGATCAAAATAGATCTTTCGATAGAGGAAAGCAACAGTATTCAAGATATAGAATCATTCATATGATCAACAATTTCAGGAATCAGGGTTCTGAGCTTTAAGCTCCACAATAACATAATCAACTCTTTTCAAAACAGTATAAACCATTTTCATTTCCAAAAATCAATTTACTGAATAAAAGTTTCAGTTCCCTTTTTAAATAATCATTTAGAACCCTTGATTGGATCACTTATCTTTCCATTTCATTATATACAGGTGATCAGCCCGTATCGACCTCCATTCCGGTCTTTAAGGTACCATTCGGCATAATTTCAGCCTTAAATTGGACTAGTCCCACTAGCCTCTTACCATGACTGGACTAGTCCCACTAGCCTCTTACGTCTCAATCCAATCCATCAGGAATTCATTTGGAAAACCTTGAGTTGGAAAACAATAGGTTTTCTAAAATTCATTTTATCATTACCAAGCCTTTGAAATCATTCAGACTCTTTCAAGTCGAAACTCATTCTTAATTCAGATTTTAAAGAAACAAAGTTCAGGGAGTGAATCAAAGATACGCAAAGAACAATTCTCAAGAATTCTGTATCAAGGATAACAAGGCACTAAATTTGAAGGATCAGAAATAACTTAGGGATCATTAGGGCGATCAAGAGAAACAGGGTATCATTAACAGAGTTATCCAACTTAATTTAAAGGTTCAATATGATTCATGGCATTATAGGAATCTTAAACAGAAAGACAGATTATCAACGGGTGAAATCAATAGGATTATCAATAACAGGTTATCAAGAACAAAGGGTACTTCAAATCAATATCAGGGTTTCATAAAGCAAGGGTTTTATACTTTAACAGTTCCATACTCTACATGGTATGAACAATATTTCCTTTACAATTATTTATACAAGTAATCAGAGTTACTTGCCTGAAATTGCTTTCCTGAGGGTTGAACTACTGCCACCTAGTATACTTTTCCCTTTCCTAGCTCGAATGCCCTCACGCTCCGAATCTACAATAAAAACCAAAATCTTAATTAGATTCCCAACTCTCGTTCCCGGAACGATCACTCTATATGATAACTCGATTATATTCTTGACTCGAACTATACGAGTATAGCTTATACACATAAGCACATAACACATAACACAATCCTTTCTCGTAGTTTTTATATCCTTATATATCTAGCAATCAAAGCGTACTCGCTTGACCTAGGCTATTTCTCAAATCACACTAACACGACTCTTTTACGAGTACTAGACCCTATTTACAACCAAACATTTACGTGCATACTTTCACATATATCAATCGACTTCATTCCCTTTTCTTTTATTCCTTAATTCGAACCAAAACAACAATCCAATCAGGAAAAATCAAAGATTTTCACATATAACACTCAATCATTCTTTCAATTACCAAAATCAAGTTTTGACCTTTATTTCTTATGGCCTATTCGACCTTATTGCAAATACCCACCATAAAATCAATCAAATACTCACTTTAATTCACATAAACACGTATCTCATTCAACAACCTTTAAAGAACCACTCTCTCTTCTTTTAATCATAAAAATCCGAACCATAATCATACATATACAATCAAATTTCTCAAAAATCACACCATACAATTTTAGTTCTAGCATGATCCAACATTTAAACTAGCACCATTTTCTTCATTAGTCACTAAGATTTTTAGCAAACATCAACTCAATTCTCTTTTTAAGCCTAAGACCCATTCGGGTTTATCAAGAAAACACACATGCAAAGATCAATCTTGACATGCAAAGTCTTATATCACATTTTCAACTTGTTTTAAGCCTTAACTTAGTCATTAATCTCATTTTCATCAAGATTTCCGAAGCACAAAGCCAAACATCACCTAATGACTCAAACCTTAATAAAATTATTTAATCAACATGCATGCATTCACTTAATCACAAATCAATCTCTTCTAAACCCATTTTCTATTCGGCAAAAATTCAAAAATCACAATCCAAGAACCAAACAATGACATGCATCACTAACTCCTCTTTTAAATCAACATGCAACTCTATTTCTTACTAATTAAACTTAGTTTACACCAAGATCAAGTCACAAAATTCAATTCCCTTTTTATTAGCATAAAAGCCGAACCAAAACCTCAACATGAAATCTTCAAATTCGATTTCTTAAGCATCCAATCAATTACACAAGTCCACATACTATTAAAACAATCATAGCAATCCTTTTATCACTTAAATTTCAAAAGAAATCCAAAGCCCTATTTGAATTTTTCAAGAATCCAAGACATGCAAAGGCTACATACAAGTTTTAAAGTGCATATAGCTCAAAAATCACATTATTTACTCAAAATCCTACCGGCTCTCCTTGGGATCATGGCCGGTGGTGGTCGAACTTAAGAGTGCCCATAACGGGTCTCCTCTTGAGTTTTAAACCATAAAATCACTTGAATCTACTCTTATGATCATATATCAAGAAATTATATTTCCTTGAACATAGCCATAGAGATGGAACCATAAACACTTATACAAACACTTACATGCAAGTGAAATCTAAGAAGTATACCGAAAATGGAAGCTATAGATGGTTATATCTTTGAATTTGGATGAGTATTTGTTGTTGCATGCAAGAGAGAGAAAAGAGATGGGGAGAGAGCCGAGAGAGAGAGTGTCCGAGAGAGAGAGAAGAGAAAAAGAAGAGAGAAAAGAGTGAGTGTTCGGCAAGAAGAAGAAAATGAGGAAGGAAGGGAGTATTTATACTCCACCAAGATTAAGGGCAAAATAGTAATCTAATAACTCCCTTTTTAGTTTGCATTTTCTTTCTCTTTTTACTTAATTGCAACGAAATTCAAAATAAAAATATTTCTCTCTCGGAAAGTCAAGAATTATTGAAAATGACATTTTTAATGCGTAGGCCTCGAAATTAGCTTTTTATCCATTACTCATAATAAGAATTTGAGCGAGCGGTTGATTTTATATGAATTTCGCAAACTCGCTTTAATAAATACCTTTTCCACATAAAATCGATTTAAAAATGCAAAGATCAACAATTAAATTCACTTATCATTTTTAAAAAGTCTCTAAGACCTCTACGAAGATAACAGAACAAATCCCATATTTTTATCCGTCTCAGATGATTTTATAAAAATGCACGAAGGTTAATTAAACCTTTACTTAAATCACATAATTCCTTTAAAATTCACAAAAATTGACACAGATCATACAGTCATGCACACAGGCAAGCAATCACACATATACGATCATATAATGACTTAGGTCTGATTATAAATTTATTCTTCTTTAATCTTTATCCTCTTTTACGCGTACCGGGTCAGTTCATCCCGACGGCCCGACGCTCAGCGTTTCGATTACGCTTCTCATTATCATTATCGACTGACACGTCACTTAGGACAAAACACTTTACTGACACATTCATTTCATTCAATCACACATAATTCCCCTTTTATATATTCTTTAGCTCTTTAATGGAACGGGTTCCGTTCTACCTGACGGCCCGACAACACAGCTTACTTCTAAGCTGACTCTTTAAATTGGAACGTTTTTATCCACGCTCCTTAACTCTAGTATACAGATAAGACAAATAATTACCACTTAATCACATAATTATAATCTCATCACATAACACATACTTTACTTTCTTAATTACGACGCAAAATTCTCGGTCATTACAATTTAAATGTGGAAAGGACTCGCGTCTCAGCCCATATCCATAATTTAAAGAAAACCTTTATCCCCCTTTGGGACTGAAAATCCAAATTTTAATCACTTCAAAAACTGATGCCGATTGACAATTAATTTCTTGAATAATAAACAATTTTATCAAGGGGTATGAATCCACTAGGCTTTACTCTATCAGGGTAAATTGGAAGGTTTCTATTTACAAGGACTTTGACAAGGATATTTAGTAAGGTTATCGGGTAATATGGAAGA
Organism: Apium graveolens; assembly: GCF_009905375.1. Lineage (NCBI taxonomy): Eukaryota > Viridiplantae > Streptophyta > Magnoliopsida > Apiales > Apiaceae > Apium > Apium graveolens. The sequence goes on along the minus strand of NC_133649.1, from coordinate 291,230,936 downwards.
GTAATGCCAGACTAGGCTTAAAGCAATAGTTTCAGATAAGGTATAGGTATTAAAATATCAAGAATATAAGCAATACTGGTTCCAGGTATGATATAGGTGTTAAAATACAAAGAATGCGATCATCAACTCAAGGTATTACAGGGTATCAAGCTTTAGGGTAAGGATAGGGTTATCAAGCAATCATTAACAATCTTTAAGGAATGACTGGCTTCTAGGCTTCAAGCTGAGGTTACTGAGTATAACTTACACATGGTTCGACATCACAATTACTTTGGTATGCTAGCATAATATGACATTTGATCTACTTTCATAATAATCTACAAATGAGGCTAAATTACTTGCAATAGACACTTGAGGGTTCATGGCATTTCTATATAATACGAAGATAGGTTTGAGAACCACTTGGTTCATGTATAACAAGATAAATCAGAATACTCGCATCATATATAGGAACTAGTTATCACACATTTGTAATGTAGACTAAAAAGCAGGTTAAATCACTTGCCTGGAGAAAGGCTAGACTAGACTGGCAGGAGCAACTAGAAGCTTTACTCGACCTTTATGGCAAGTTTACCCTCGTCTCGAGATCCTACACAAATAATAATAACCTCATTATAATATATTCTCACCAACTCAACCTATTTGCAAACCGAAATTAAACACATTGGAACTTAGGCCTATACACACGCAATTTATAATCACCTTATAAATATAATAGTACACATAGCCACATATGCTTACATACCATATTTAAGTACCAAATAATATCACACACACACCATATTGCAACACTAGGCTTGGATGATCTCGCTCCACAACTTAAGTCACTTGATCGCTAAACTAGAAAGAATCTCCAAATTTTGGCTTCCTAACTCGAAGTGCCTTTGTTAAACCATCCAATTCCTATTGACCCTAACTTGGGCCTTTCACTCTACTGGATTTAGGCTATCTTGCAACTATAGTGGTCAACCTAGGCCTCACTCATAAGTGCTCTAAAACTATATGGTAAGTGAAGGTGCTAATTATGGTAAATTTCAGAATGATATCTATGATTTTTTGGGTGCATTTGACACTCTTACATTTCAATTTTACCTCCAAAACTTCTACACTAGACTCTTCTGATCATAAGGCAACTCCCAAACTTGATGTGGCTCAAGGGCCTATCTTGGGCCTCCCTAGGCCTAAGCTTAAAGTCCATGGTTCCCCTGTTTTTCTGGGCAGAAAAGGTCCTAAGTTGAACTAAGTTGTGACACATTATTCTAACTCAAATCCTATGAACTATGGCTGGAAAAACTCCTCTGAAACTCCCTATAACTAAGGCCCAATAGGGACTAATGAGGGCCTACCTATGACATGGTCAAAACTTCCCATTTCTAAGTTGTAACAAAACTGTCCCCTGCTGGACAGATTTTGTGATTCCACTCGTGCACCTAACCAAACGTCTTACAAACCTCCAACAAACACCTAAAAACTATTTTATACTCCTAGTTCTAGCTTATGAAAGCTTGGGCCTCAAAGTTCACATCAATGACATGGTCAAATCTCACTCTAAACCTCAGGGTACCAAACTGATTTTCTGCCGAAACTAGTACCCTCCTTTCACCAAGGTTCTTACTTAACAAACCCAACCAACAACAACCAAAGACCCAAACCAATCCTTAACTAAGGTTATATACTGAACTAACTCTCTTACACTCAAAATATGTTTAGTGGAGATCATCCTACCTAAGGTGTAACATAGCAAAATAAAAGTAAACACATTACACAAGTTATAAGTCATCAAGTTTTCAAGGACAACAACTTTTACCTTCTTTATAAATATAAACGAATTAACATCACATATTAAGGAGCACAAATCTTAATTAATATCTTAAATTAACTGAAATTTAAGTTTACTAACAAAAATATCAATTCAAATGATCAAGAACTTTCAAAATTCAAGAGTGGTTTATATGCATGCATGCCTTCGAATCTTACAAGCCAAAACAACATGATTTCTAAATAAATTTTCATCATAATTCAACATGCAAGCCTAACATGGATTATAACTAATTGACCACCTAGCATGCAAAGGTTTTTACCAAGCTTTTACTACAAATTTCATGTTATCATCACAAAAACACACAAAAATGAAACAAGGCAACAAAACACCATTCATTCGGCTCCTATCAAGTCATGGCCGAATGGATTAGGGTGAAAACAATATTTTCATAAGTGTAACACACTCATGTCTAGCCATTGTCAACCCTATGATACTATAACTCATGGTGAAAGCCTTGGATTCACAAGAATCAAGGATGTTCACTTTGAGTTTAACAAAAACACCACCATGCAAGGTCAACACATAACTTTTTCACTCTAGCCTTTTGAGATATATAAGAACAACATGTAGGGAGTAAGATTACTTGATTATAGGATTATTTTTTGAGTGAAGAAATGAAGAAAGGAAGGGAATGGGGGCCTCGGCTATGGAATGGTCGAGAGGGAGGGGGAAAAGCCGAGAGGGAGGGAGGAGGAGAAATGGGAGGGTGAAGTGGTGGGGTGGAATGTAGTGATCATCACTCTTTGGTTTGTTTTTATGTCCTTGATTTGACTAAAATGTGAGTGGATTTAGGAAATGACAAGATTAACCCTCTAGCTAAAGTTAGGTCATTTTGCATGCAAGGTCAATGAGGTAATTAGGCTAACAAAAGGTGAGTTAGTGGGGTTGGAAATGTCTTCTTTGACCTTTAATTGAATGGAAGAGTGATTTGCATGCAAGGGTTTGCATGTAATTTGCTAATTATTAAACAACTAATTTTCAAAAATTTACATTTATAAAATAAAATAAAAGTTCAAAAATTATAAAATTTATACCATAAAATAACTTGGATTTTTAGAAATTTTATGAGATCACTTTTGAAATTTGTGAGTGAGATAATTTTTAAAAGATAATTTTCCAATGTATAGAATATTCTTTATAAGTAAAAAATAAGGGCAATTAATAAAACTCCTGCTTTGAAAAAAATTTATATACTACATAAAGTAATTTATAATACAGAAATTTCCATTCACACAAATGTACAATCACTATGCATATTTATAATCGACTCTATTATGATACAGAGTTCACAAATAATATTACACAAAATGCCGGTCGTAACATCTTTTCCCCCTTAAAGGATTCCGTCCCCAGAATCTAAGAGAACATATGAGGATACCGGGAACGCATATCAGACTCTAACTCCCAAGTTGATTCTTCGACCTTGGGGTTCCTCCAAAGTACTTTCACTAACTTTACCGACTTATTCCTAAGACTCTTTATTTGCCGGTCGAGTAATTTGACAAATTGCTCCACAAATGACAGGTCTGCCTGAATTTCTACAGGTTCATATTCTATCACATGGTAGGCATCAGGATTGTACTTTTTAAGCAATGACACATGGAACATATTATGCACATGCTGATAGTGAGGTGGTAAGGCTAATAAGCCACCTTCCCCACTTGACTCAAAATTTTAAAAGAACCTATATATCTAGGTGCTAACTTCCCTTTCTTGCCAAATTTAGACAACCCTTTCCTTGGTGACAGTTTCAGCAAAACTGTTTCCCCTACTTGGAATCTAACATCCTTACGCGCTGGATCCGCATACTTTCTCTGTCTATCTTGAGCAGCAAGCAACCTTTTCTGAATTAATTTGACTGTCTCATGCAACTGTTGTACCAATTCTGAGCCAAGAATCTTTCCTTCTCCTACTTCATCCCAACTTGTCGGTGATCTACATTTCTATCCGTATAAAGCTTCGTATGGTGGCATGCCAATACTGGAGTGATAGCTGTTGTTATAGGAGAATTATACTAATGGCAAGTGGTCGTCCCAACTTCCTGCAAAATTGATTGCACAACTGCGCAACATGTCTTCGATTGTATGAATTATCCTTTCGCTCTGACCATCAGTCTACGGATGATACACCGTACTCATGTTCAACTTTGTGCCAAGACTCTCTTGAAATTGCTTCCAGAATCTCGAGTTAAATCGGGGATCTCTGTCTGAAACTATCGATATGGGTACTCCATGTCTTAGTACGATTTCACGCACATACAGATGAACCAATTTGTCTAATGATGACTTCTCATTAATTGGAAGAAAATGTGCCGAGTTCGTAAGGCGATCAACTATAACCCATATAGCGTCATGTCCGGATTTCGTTCGCGGTAGTCCCACTATAAAGTCCATAGCAATGTTTTCCCATTTTCATTCCGGAATCTTTAGGGGCTGAATTAATCCGCTTGGTTTCTGATGTTCTGCCTGTATTTTCTGACATGTATAGCACTTCGCAACCCATTCTACCACTTCTCGCTTCATATTGGGCCACCAAAAGTTTTGTTTCAAGTCTCGATACATCTTGGTGCTTCCCGAATGGATTGAAAATCTTGAATTGTGGGCTTTTTGAAAAATCTCATTCTTCAATTCAGGTACATAAGGAATCCAAATTCTTGAGGAAAACCTTAGTATACCTTGCTCATCCTTTTGAGTACCAATCTCTTCTTCAGTTAGCTGACTTTTCCCTTTCTTCATTACTTCTTCCTGACATTTCCTTATCTTTTCCAATAACGTTGGCTGAAAATTCATTATACGACAAACCTATTCAACTATTCCACAATCACAAAGTTCCAATTCAAACCTCTTAATCTCTTCAGATAATTCTTTTGGTGTTGCTATCATATTCAATCTTTCCTTCCTACTCAAAGCATCGACTACCATGTTCGCCTTTCCAGGATGATAATTTATCGAACAATCATAGTCCTTAATTAGCTCCAACCATCTCCTTTGCCTCATATTGAGTTCCTTCTGAGTGAAAATATACTTTAAACTCTTGTGATCTGTGTAAATCTCACACTTTTCTCCGTAGAGGTAATGTCTCCAAATCTTAAGTGCGAATACTATGGAGGCTAGTTACAAGTCATGCGTAGGATACTTTAATTCATGCGGTTTTAACTGTCTTGACGCATACGCGATCACCTTATTATGTTGCATTAGCACACAACCCAATCCTTTATGTGAAGCATCACTGAAAATCACAAAGTTTCCTTGATCGTCTGGTAGTACTAACACCGGAGCTGTTACTAACCTCTGCTTCAACTCTTGAAAGCTATCCTCACATTCTACATTCCATTCGAACTTCTGATTCTTCCTGGTTAACTTAGTCAATGGCGTGGCAATTTTCAAAAAATCCTTGACAAATCTTCTATAATACCCCGCCAATCCTATAAAACTTCGCACCTCCGTAGGTGTCTTTGGCCTCTCCCAACTCATAATCGCCTCAATCTTTGTCGGATCTACTTTAACTCCTTCATCTCCAATGACGTGTCCCAAAACTTTAACTTCCTTTAACCAAAACTCACATTTAGAAAACTTGGCATACAACTTTTCTTGTCAGAGTATCTCCAATGCTATCCATAGAAGCTGCTTATGTTTTTCTTCCGACTTTGAATAAATAAGGATATCATCAATGAACACCACTACGAACTTGTCCAAATACTTTTTAAATACCCGATTCATTAGATCCATAAATGCTGCCGGGGCGTTAGTCAATCCAAAAGGCATTACTAAGAATTCATAATGTCCGTATCTTGTCCTGAATGCTGTCGTTGGAATATCTTCTTCTTTGATCTTTAATTGATGGTATCTTGATCTCAAGTCAATCTTTGAAAAGCACTTTGCTCCTTTCAGCTGATCAAATAGGTCATCTATTCTTGCTAGCGGGTAATGGTTCTTTAATTGGGTTCGATTGGTTGGAGGATTGGTTCGATTTTGTTTCAAATCTTTGCTTTCTAAGGTACTTGCTTTCTACTTTTTGTTCGTTTTTTGTTTTTTGTATTTACATGTTGTTTTTTTGTTCGATTTATTTTTTAGACTTGCATGTTGTTAATTTGTTTGAGAGTAGCAGTTACTTTGTTAATTTTTTGTTTATACTTTTCTGGTAAGATTTTAAGTAATTTGTGCAAGTTTAATTTGTTTATACTTTTCTTGTTTGTTTATACTCTGCAAGTTTAGTTAGTAATTTGTTAATTACTTTTCTGGTAAGATGTTAAATACTTATTTAATCTGCTTATTAATTTAATCTCTATGAAATAGGTGGAATTTATGTGTACCTTACATGAATTTATGTAACTAATGAAATGAATTTATGTCTTAATTTTATTTATGCATATTCTGGTGTTGATGCTTCTTAAACAAAATTCATTTCATTAGTTTGTTGTTGTACAAACTATTGAAGTGGAAATCCATTACTGAGAACTTGTCCTTAGCATTGTAAATGATATTAAACTTTTGACATTTATACATAGGTTCTTGAAGCAGGGATAGTCCTTAGCATTGTAAACGATATTAGTTCGTTATTGTTATTTAATTTATTTGGTAATGACAATTAGGTAGGTCCTGTATAGATGGAACAACAGATGGATAAAACATGGATCGTGAAAGACAGAGATATATTAGAATATGAAATCGGGGTTGAAAATTTTTTGATTTACGCCGAAGAAAATAGTAAAGATCCTAGGAGCATACCTTGTCCGTGTTCACGCTGCGGCAATTTCAAAAAGTTCTCCGTAAAAGTTATTAGGGGTCATCTGTATGAAAATGGGTTTAGCTTGGGTTATATTAAATGGATTTGGCATGGGGACCTAACACTACTTCTAGCTCAACTGTTGTTTCTAACACCAATCAGGCTCATGTTCCTAATCCTGATACGACGGAAGCCTTTGATGTTTGCGAAGCAGCATATAATAATTCAGGGGCCGATGATTACGATAAAGATTCGTATGAATTCAAGCGATTTGTAGCTGATGCTCAACAACCTTTATATGAGGGTAGTGAATGTAGTAAACTAGATTCAATGTTAAAATTGCATAATTGGAGGGCGAGATTCGGTATTAGCGACAATGTATTTACTAACCTACTATCTTCTGTGGGTTCCTTACTTCCTCAAGATCATGTCTTGCCCATTAATGCGTATGAAGCAAAGAAAACATTATCTAATTTAGGCCTCGAATATGTCAAATTCTACGCATGTCTGAACGAGTGTGTCCTATACAGGGGTGTAACCAAGAATGCTTCTGAGTGTCCCAAGTGTCGTCTATCTCGTTGGAAGCTGGGGAAGGATGGGAAAGCTAGGGTTAATATTCCAGCGAAAGTAATGTGGTACTTTCCAATTATTCCCAGATTTAAACGGATATTTAAATCTGCTTCAACCGCTCAACTTTTGACTTGGCATTCCGACAAAAGAATTCAAGATGGATAAATGTGTCATCCAGCGGACTCACCATCTTGGCGGAACGTTGATTATAGGTGGCCAACCTTCGGTAATGAGCCAAGGAACCTCCGCTTAGCTTTGGCAGGAGATGGTATCAACCCACATAATAACGGTCTAACTAATAGGTACAGTTGTTGGCCAGTGGTTTTGGTAACTTATAATCTTCCTCCATGGTTATGCATGAAGAGGAAGTTTATGATGTTAACAGTACTAGTCTCTGGTCCACATGAGCCTGGTAATAACATTGATGTATTTCTACAACCGTTGATTGATGATTTGAAGAAACTATGGGAAGAAGGTGAGCCTAATGTATATGACGCTGGTACAAAATCTTTTTTCACTTTAAGAGAAATGTTGTTATGGACGATAAATGACTTCTCAACATACGGAAATTTATCAGGTTGCGTGAATCAGGGGTATATGTCTTGTCATGTATGCGGTGATGACACCGTTGCTAAATACTTATCCCATAGCAGGAAGATGTGTTATCAAGGTCACCGTCGCTATTTGCCTAGGCATCATCCTTATAGAAGGAAGAAAGTGGTTTTTAATGGCGAACAAGAGTTTGGGCAACCACGTCAACCCCTTTCTGGAGAACAGGTTTTAGAATAACAAGAGAAAATTAAATTTACTTTTGGAAATGAAGTAAAGACGGCAAAGAAGGTAGTCTGTCCATGGAAGAAAAGTCAAATTTTTTTGACTTAGAATATTGGAGATTTCATCATGTACGTCACTGTCTCGTTGTTATGCACATTGAGAAAAATGTGTGTGACAATTTGATTGGGACACTACTTAACATAAAGCACAAGTCTAAAGACAGTGAAGCTTCTCGTAATGACATGATGGAAATAGGGATTAGGCTTGATTTAGCTCCGCAAGTAGGTGTAAAGAGAACTTACCTGCCTCCTTCTATTTTTACTCTAACAAAGGTCGAAAAACGAAAAGTGTTGAAATCACTATTGTCAATGAAACTGCCGTATGGACACACATCGAATATTAAAAACTGTGTATCAATGGCTGATGCGAAGTTTTTTGGGCTCAAGTCCCATGATTGCCACATACTATTTCAACAGTTGTTTCCGGTCGTAATTCGGCCCGTACTTTCAAAAAATGTTAGGGTTAGCATAATCAGGTTGTGTTTCTTTTTCAACTCTTTGTGTAACAAGGTTGTAGATGTATCAAAACTGGAAAAATTACAAGCGGATGTGGTACTAACATTGTGCGAGCTAGAAAAGATTTTTCCTCCATCATTTTTTGATGTAATGATACATCTCACAGTTCATTTGGTCAGAGAATTGCGACTATGGGGCCTGTTTTTTATCGATGGATGTTCCCTTTCGAACGGTTTAATATAAAGTGCTCAAAAGCTACGTGAAAAACCATTTTTATCCGAAAGGTTGTATAGCGGAAAGGTATCTTGGAGAAGAATCCACTGAATTTTGTGCAGAGTTTGCTAGGTAGAGTTGCACAACTGTCGGCCTTCCGAAGGACCATGGCAGCAAGCTTTCTGGTCCATTATCCGCTGCAATAATAAAGTCGGTGGAAGAAAAAGAACGGGACGAGGCGCATTTACACGTGCTTCTAAAAAATCCTGAAGTTCATCCATATATTATGTGAGTCTGTTTTTTTATATAAATTTAATTTTTAGTCAGCAGTTTTGTAGTTTTTAATTTAGCTTGTGCATTTTACAAGGATGCACAAGGAATATCTTGAACAAATTTATGGAGGTAAAAAGAAAACCATTCAGTGGCTGATTGGTGAGCACAATCGGCATTTTGCGGACTGGTTTCAACAAAAGGTTAATGATGAAATAGAGAATGGTGAAATTGTTTCAGAAATGATAAGATGGCTGGCATGCAAACCGTCATTCACTGTTTTGACTTTTGACGGCTATCTGGTAGATGGGGTTCGTTACTTCACAAGAGAAAGAGACAATGCAAGGGTTGTACAAAATAGTGGTGTCTCCTCAGTAGCTAATACGGTCCAGGTTTCCAGTTCTAAAGATTTAAAGCTCGTGGAAAGCAATATGACCTTTTACGGAAGGATTGAAGAAATATGGGAGCTGGATTATCGAGCATTTAAAGCCCCATTATTTTTGTGTAGATGGGAAGACAACGACAGGGGAGTGAAGATAGATGATCTTGGCTTCACACTCGTGGACCTTAGTCGACAAGGACACAAAAATAATAAACATGTGTCGGTTGACCAAGTGAAGCAAATTTTCTACGTTGAAGATCCAGTTGATTCTACATGGTCAGTCGTATTAACCTCAACGACTCGCGACTATCATGAAGTGTATAATGACGATGATTTAGGAGACACGATCTTGAAAAATCCACCTTTTTGCTCTAAAATCCCTACATTTGATATTGATGTCAATGCTGCTGATGCAGAACCTACTTCTAGAAATCGAAGAGAGAATGGAGAGGGAATTTGGATCAAGAAGTGATCCATATTAGATATTTATGTCCCCTTATTGGAGAATCATGTTTGGCATAATATTATATGCTTCCTTGTTTTAATTTAAATTGAAGCAGAATATTATATTTCTTTGTGTTTAATTAGTCTGTTGGGAATTATCAATATTTTCCATATTTTGTAATTTAAGGAGTTTTAAATATTTTGCAGTTGCAATTGTTAATAAGGAGCAGTTACAGTTTTATTTTTTAAAAAAATATTTTGCATTGTAGTTATTATAAGGAGATTTAATTCTAGTAAGGAGAGTTCTGAATTAATTGTTAAAAATGGGAAAAGTAATATTAACTGTTAATTCTAGTAAGTTGTTTTAATTGCATGTTTTAATCTTGCCTTATGATTTAATATTGCCTTGTGATTTAATATATGCATCAAATATTGCCTTATGCTCCTTTCATTATATTTTATAGATATAGCGGAAAAATGTCAAAGAAGCGCATTTCACACAAAGTCAAATTTGTGTCAAATCAGGATAAGTAGGAAGAGGTAAAAGAATCATAAATAGAAGGACATGAATCTAATGCTCCACAAGCTGAAGCATCGCAAGAAGCACAAACTGGAAACCCCCCTGGAGGAAACGTCTAAAGCTGAAGAACCGACAGCGGCAGTAACTAGTACACACTCGACAAATAATTCATCAAGTGGAACAAAAAGAAGTGTTTGTGCTATGCACAAAGTAGTCATGAAAAAAGCACAAGGAAAGAAGTTCAAAGTGCGATACAATGACGTTGGAATTCCGGTTGGAGATACCAGACACACATTACAGTCCTACATTGGCATGCTAGCGAGGACAATGGTTCCAATTGATATTCCTAGTTGGATGACAGTACCAACGGAATTGAAATAAAAGATTTAGAATGATATAGAGGTATGATCATCTCTCGTGAAACTTTGTAGTGTTGAGGTATTATCATTTTTTCTTATTGCATAATATCATGTTATATTAATTATTAACGACTCGCCTAAAATCTTAATGTATTAGAACGAGGCGTAAATATTAAGTTAGGTGGTAAAGTTTAAATTAAGTTTTATGACAGTTGAGTTTAATTGGTCAGAAACTATGTTGTTACAGTTTCATTTTTATTTAATCTATTTTGTTGACTTTAGTTAGATCTTCTCTAAAAACTGACATGAATATGAATCATTATTTATGAGCTCCGACAGACCCATCTAATTAAAATAAAATTTAGTATTTTGTCTTGTTCCTCCGAATCTAGCAAATGATTTAAGTGACAGTGATAATGTGCACATATCATAAATTCGATAATTTAAGATAATAATTATTGTAACTTATTTGTTTGTCATTTAATTATATAGGATACCTTCAAGGTGCCTCCAGAACTTGAGAAGGCAACACTACAGTCGGCCGGTGTGAAATGGAGGCAATTCAAGACCAAATTAACCACCGAGCATGTGATGCCGTTTATTGGAAAATAGAAGAAGCTGTATAAGCCACCTAAGAAGTATGCATTCGTCGGTAGGGAGCCCTGGAGACGGTTTATTGCAGAAAGGACCACAAAGAAATGGCAGGCATGTGTTACTTGTTTTCTCGTTTTTATTTTGCAGATCTTTAGTCTTGACATATTTTTTAAAAATCTAATGCATTTCTACAATTTTTTTGGATGCAGAAAATTAATAAAAAAACAAAGTGAAAGAGTTCGTAAGCAGAAGTATCCCCACAGACTGTCAAGAAAAAGATATATTGGTCTAGAAGAAGAAGAAGAAGTATGATTTTATTAGGCCCCCGCTGAACTTCTATTTTTTTTTTGCTTATTTTACAATTGTCAGTGTACTTAACCTGGAAAATTAAGTTAGTTATACTGATATTTAGTTTTCAAAATAAATAAATAAAATTTGCAAAGCATCTCATTTATTTGTTTTTAATCAGGTGAAAGCAGGGCGGATGAAACCGGGGAAAAAAACTAATCGGGCAATATTCTGGAAAAAAGCTCATATGCCAAAGGACCCGTCGGTTGTGATTGATGAGGAGCTTGCGAAGAAATTTGAAAAAATTGTAAGGCCATTAATATTTCCTGTACTCTTTGGACTGTACTCACAAATTTACATGAAATTTTGCACATAATTTTTGCGTGTTAACAGGATCCTTTACTCGAGATGCAAGAAAAAGGTGAATTCAAACCATCCGGGAGCTGTGATGTTCTCTCTGCCGTACTAGAAACCCCTGAGCATTCGGGTAAGGTTCGTGGAGTTGGATGTTTTGTAACCCTGACAACGTATTTCAATTTGCCGAGAGGGGGAAAAAATCAAATCAGTAAAGATGAATTGATCGCTCGTGATAAGAAGAGGGAAGAAGAATTTGAGAAAAGAATGGAAGAATATGAGAAAAAGTCAAAGGAGTTTGACAAAAAAACCCGAAACTTTGATGTCAGAGATTGCAGAATTAAAGGCACTGATTGGGGCATCAAATCTTTCCGAGATAGCCAGCTGTCGAGGTGCAAAAGTAACGGAAGGTGCTTTGAATGTGGAGCCGGTAGCTGAAGAAGACTTGATGGAAAATGAAGGTGCGAATGATTGTATTGTTGTTGATACAATTGACCCTCCACCTCCATCACGTGAAAAGGTAAAAAAACATTTCTTACTTTTTTTGTCAATTACAAAGTTTACTTTTCTAATTATTGTTTCTGATCAAGGAGACTCGTATCTGGATCGATATATTTATAAATTCAGGGGCCGCGTAAATGTGAGTTGTCACCGGATAGAATTGATAACAAGGTAGCTTTTGGTGTCGTTTTTGATAATGGAGATACGGCTTCAACTATTCATGGACTGCCTCTCAAACTGGAGCATGTTCGTGTCTCAGTGGACGGAATTATTCAGGGAGATGCCAAGGTTCCGGTACCGATAGCTGGTGAGATAGAGACGGTTGAACATGCAACTGGCTCTCTTCTAGCCTGGCCTCGAGATTTGATAATCTACGCCCCGAATGGGCCCACTCTTGTTCAGGTATAAATGTTCTTAACGCCTCTTTATATATGCATCTTGAAATTAAAGGAACCATGAATTATAAGTTTACATTTTTTTTATAGAGAAAGAGAAAAGGAAAGGAACCTGCAAAGAAGGGTGAGCTGCAAATTGCGCAGGAACTTTTTGGTAAGGTGGTGCTGAGTGATAAAGTGCCTGAACGGTTCAAGATGTTGTACAAACACGCAAGCTGTTTTATGAAAGCAACTGGAGCCTCTATTCAAATTCCTTGTGATTTTAAAGTGTTTGGAGTAGAAATAACTATATTCTTATTGCATGAAAATATAATTGCAGTCTCGGAATTTGAAATGTTAGGACAAGCTGTTATATCAACATATATGGCGTAAGTTTCTTTTGTTTTTTATTGTCAATCTTGTCTCATTTTATATTTTTAAGGATAATTATATAAATTATAAATGTATAAAACTTTTTTGGCAGGTTCCTCTGTACCAAGGTTCATGACAGGAAGAGCGCGTACATGTACGCATTTGTTGATCCATCGCGATATAAGTTTAATGCTGAGTTTGAAACTTATATCATTAGTAGACTGAATGATGGTGTTCTGCACTTCATGCCTTTTAATCAGAATTATGTCAAGCGTGTCAATACATTTTTTACTTTTTTTATATATAAATTTTTAATCCTCATATTTACCTTGATCTAATGACAACAGTATGCACTGGATGTTGGTCGTAATTTGGGAATCAGAAATTTATTTCCTGAATCCATTGTCACATCCGACCCGTTTTCCAGAACTAGAAAACGTATTAATGGGGTAATTAATTTTTTTACCATAGGTATTTGATATTATTCCATCTCTATATCTGTTTAGTTTTTAGGTTTTACAATATTCTTATGTTCTGTCAAAAGAGCCGTTAGATCTTACAATGCTCAAAAGGGAAGGGTGATCAAAAATCCCAAAATTGTAAATCTCGCTGTAGGTAATTATGAACTTTAATTTTAACAGGTTCTATGTATTTTAATTTTTTTACTTTGGTGATTGATTGTATATTTGGTTGTATCGGAATAGGGCTGCCCTAAACGGCCGGGAGGGACGGAGTGTGGATACTGTGTTATGCGGTATATAAAAGATATAATTGAAGACAAAGAAATGAATTTCTTTAAATTGGTAAGTACCTATTGTTTTGGTTGATTTTGCAAAATTGTTAAGTACATGTTCATTTTTACTAGAACAATTTGTTTACTGTTGTTTTTTTTCTTTTTGTTAAATGCGCACAGTGGTCCAATAAGAATTGGAAATCCTACAGCAGGAAAGATCTTGATGTTGTTCGTATGGAGACTCTTGGCTACATCGAAGAGTTTATGTAGTGATCCGCCTTTCTTTCTCTAACTTTCCTGATATGAACTTTTGCTTATTGATTGTCGAAAATTTGTAAACTTACCATAACATTGTCGTAGTACTTTAAGTTGTTGATATTTGATGATACTTTAAGTTGGTAATGAAACAGAATTGGATTAGTTCTTCTGTTGTTATTATTGTTTTTTTGTTTGTTATTATTGTTGGTTTCATTGGATTAGTTCTGTTGGTTTGCTGGTTGTTTGTTGGCTGTTGGTTGGATAATTATTGGCATTTAGTATTTTTGCCATTTGTGGGTGCATAGGAAACAATTAGAACCAGTCTAGTTTTTAGTAATCTAGACATCAGTTTTTACACACCAATTCTAAAAAACTGTTGTTAAAAGTTTACCTAGACATCAGTTCTTAAAAAAATCTGCAAAGCAACCAATGTTAACTTCAAACAAATACATCGGCCAAATATAAAAAACTGATGTAAAAGAAGGAAAACTTTCATTACCTTTGACATCGGCTAAAACATGATGAGTCAGGTGAAGAGAGACTATAGTTTCTATAAAGAAACCGATGTTAAAACGAACAAACACATCGGTTCTAAAACTTAAACTGATGTCAAAAGAAGGCATTAACATCGGTTTCTTTCCAAAAGCGATGTTATAGCAAGCTTTGACATCGGTTTGTGTTGATTTAAACTTTGTTAATTACTAGTTTAGACTGATAATTACATCATATTTAAGCTATTAAAAAAGGTTATTCTGCAGTTTTTTGGTTAAAAAAAGACAATATACATCGGGTTCATCCTGGAACCAATGTTAAAGTTAGTCTTAGACAACCGATGTTAAATGGGGGTACTTTTCTCTACACCTGCATAAACATCGGTCGGGAAAACCTATAACATCGATTTTTAGCCGATGTGTATTGAAGGTTTTCTAGTAGTGACTCCTTGGTGTAGGATGTTTTGACATGTCCTTTTTTTTACTTGAATATGTTGGACTATAGTTTTGAAATTTGCTTCAACCCTTATTTCTAATTATAACGTTGATATGATAATAATTTTGTGGGCTGGGGAAATTTTGTGACAAGACATTTAAGTTCACTTGTGAATTCGATAAATTTTGTTTGTGCGATGTATTTAGCTAGTTATTAGGATAAGAATTTTTACGGGGCACATGGTCATGTTTTAATATAAATTTTAAAATTTTGAGATGTTATGACATGTGCGATATTCATAATATGATGGTGAATCTGCTGTACTTTAGTTATGTAATTACATGGTTACCAATAAAAATTATTTATAATTGAAATATTTTTGAATTACGAACCGAACAGTTTACATGATTGTGCACAATATTTATGAAAAGTGTAAATCGATTTACTTGTATATTTGGTCAATGTTTGCAAAGTATAATAGTTAAACTCGATAATATGTAAACCTAGATTGCAAAATTGTCGCCAAAAATTTCTTAGGTACCCAATTCATAAAAGTTGAGCTATTTTTTTCCGCTTACATAGTTTAATATAAAGATTGAGTTCTCATGTAAAATATGTATTGTTATATGGTGTGGTTTTGGTTTGAAATAAGTATGGGTACGTGATGTTGAGTACATAACCACTAAAGTTAGTTTATAATATCATTACTTGTGTCTGTCAAGTTTTCTTCTTTGTACTTGTGTTGATGCATATGTTCTTCATCGATTTAACAGATACAGGAATGTAGTTTACAATTTACTAAAGATATGTGATACTTTATAGTCTAATCTTACTTGCTTGTGTTATTTTAAATCATAAAGTATTATGATTTGAATAAATAAATATAAAAAAATATATTTTTTTTTATTTTTTTTATAAGTTACAATAATTAAAAATATCAATTATTTCTCTAAAACATGATACGCGCACAGTCACATGTGTGATTGAAAATACAAGATTAGGTGGCCCTGTGATCTGATCATCATATGTAGTAGATTATTATTATTATTATTATTATTATTATTATTATTATTATTATTATTATTATTATTATTATTATTATTATTTAGCACTATTTTAAAAGATATTCAAGCTATATGTTATGTAGCATTTATTCATGTTATAATGTTAAATAATATATTATAATCCGAATTAAGAAATGTAAAAGTAAAATTACGATAAAAAAAAGTTTGTTGTGCAAGACATGCTTGTACTTTAACAAGACCAAGTCAAAATTGACAGCCCTAAGTAAGTTGTATGATCATCTACGTTTACATTTTGTATTGTATCAGTTAAGTCTGTAAAAGTGTAACTAGATTAGACTGAAGTATTTTTCTGTAAACAGTCTCAAACCTAAGAATAAACAATGGAAGAAGATCATGAAGATCATGCCTCAGAGAAAATGTGAAGAAACTTGGAGTTGAATAATCTGTTTTGGGAAAAACATTCTGAGTCAAGAAATCTACAAGTCACAGATTAAGTCTTATAGAGAAGTCATTCGAGAAATCTAGAATGACCTATCGAGAAGTCAAGAAAAGCTTTTAGAGAAGTCTCAGAGATATCGACAAGCCAAAATGAAGATATGAAGATTGAAGATATCGATAAGTCATTTATGCACTAGAGAACTCAGAGATATCGATAAGCCAAAATGAATACATGATAATTAGAGATATCGATAAGTTAATTCTATATGCAAAGACATGGAGACCTCGACAAGCCAAGTTCATTCGAGAACTCAGAGAACTCGATAAGTCAAGATCATACTCGAGAACTCAGAAATCTTGACAAGTCAATTTCACATTCGAGAACTCAGAGACTTCGATAAGTCACAACAACTATAGAGTAATAAGAGATCTCGATAAGCCATTATACTTTTCGAGATGTCGAGTTCTCTGTATACCAAACTGGAGATCTCGATGTTGATAGGGATAAATAAGTCCTGATTTTATAATTAATGGACTGCTAGGCCCAATAAGAAAATGTATGATATTCAGACCAGAAAGGTTAAGCCTGATGGACCAGATCAGGCCTGGTGGAATAAAAAAGGCCCAAAAGCCCTGATTATTAATTAATTTCGTAATTAATTAATAAGGGAAAAATCAGCTATTGAGAAGAGTCCCGATAAGGATATAAATCCTTATAGATTAGCCTCAAGGGGACCTAAAAGGATAAGGAATCAGCTTCCTACTTCTTAGGACTCCTAAGTCTATCCTAATTCAGAGGCTTGTCCACCAAGTCTCCTATACCAAGTCCAATTCAAGGACTCCCACATCTATATAAGGGGCCTCACCCCACAAATCAGAACTACGTTTTTTGACTTGATCCTTGGCAATCAGCAAGGTACGTAGGCATCTTGTTAAGGCAAATTGAGTCACGAAACACAAGAGCAGTCAAATCGAGCCTCGAAGCTCACGTTCCTTAGTATTAAATACAGCAATTATATATATTAGTTTTTAATCCATAACATTTGGCACCGTCTGTGGGAAACACAACAACAACCATGGCGAGAACACGGAGAACAATTGGAGCTCTAGAGGAAGGAACACCATTAGAGACAACCCAGGTGATTTCATCAACCGTGGAGGTTCCTCCCCACTCAACTTATGCATCTACTTAGGAGGAAGCCCAGACAGGGGCAACTCAACCCCAGCTACAAGGGACAACTCCCCCGATTCAAGGTACGAATCCTCAAGTTCAACAAATACATATACCTGTGAATTCTCGACCCGTCGGGTATGAATATTCAACTATTGTTACTACTAACCCCCCTTATGGGATGCCCCTTCACCCTGAGGTTGGAGGAAGCGGATATGCTGGGCGAAGCGAAGCACGAAGGCGGTCGCCCCCCTATATACGAGGTTTGGATCCTATCCCTGAGGATCGGGAATTTTCTGGTCCATACACTGAGAGAGACTCCGAATCTTCGGATGATGAAGTGGCCCCGAGAAGGAGGCGTCCTGGAAAAGAGCCAATGGCCGATGGAAGGCAACGCCCCCAAAGCACCCCAGGGGCGAATCCCCAAGAAGTGCAGGAAAAGATCAGGGCTCATGAGGCTGAAATCCAAAGGCTGAGGCGTGATTTGGAGGCTCACCAAGCCACCAGACCCCACATACCTCCTAGGGGGAGAAATCCTCCTCCTATCATAGACCTGGATGGTCCGGTAAGAAGAAGGGCTGCTGTCCCAAGAACTGATCCAAGCAATCTCCTTCCCCTTGGAGATCCTGATGATCCAACTCCACCCTTCACAGAAGAGATAATGAATGCCCATATCTCAAGGAAATTCAAGATGCCCACTATCAAAGCCTATGATGGCACGGGAGACCCCGCTAATCATGTTAGGACATTCTCTAATGCACTGCTGCTGCAACCCGTGAATGATGCTATAAAATGTCGGGCCTTCCCTCAAACCCTGTCGGGTATGGCTCAAAGATGGTACAGTCGCCTACCCCCAAATTCTATTGGATCATTCAGAGAATTAAGTCAGGCTTTTATTAAGCAATTCATCAGTGGAAGAGTCCATGAGAAAAGTTCAGCATCTCTTATGAGTCTTGTGCAGGGAGCTAAGGAATCCTTAAGAGATTACCTGAATCGTTTTACAAAGGAGGCTTTAAAAGTCCCAGACCTTGATGATAAGGTAGCCATGATAGCACTGCAACAAGGAACTAGGGATGAGTTTTTCAAGATGTCTTTGGCCAAACGACCCCCTGAGAGCATGTTGCAGCTCCAAGAGAGGGCAGGGAAGTATATCAAGGTTGAAGAAAGTATGAGGAAGACCGTAGTAAGTAATGAGCCCAATGGAGGCAAGAAACGAAAAACTGATTTGGAGTATATCGCTAAGGACAAATATCCTAGAACCGAACAAAACCCTGATTCAACCCCCAAGAAGGGAGGACCTGGGCAAAAGTTCACTGAATACGCTAAGCTGAATGCTCCCAGAAGTCAGATTTTGATGGAGATTGAGAAAGACAGAGATATTCGCTGGCCTAAGCCCTTGAAGGCTGATCCCGCCAAGCTAGATAAGGGCAAGTATTGCAGGTTTCACAAAGATGTTGGCCATGACACCGATGAGTGTAGGCAATTAAAAGATGAAATTGAGTTTTTGATTCGAAAAGGAAGATTGAACAAGTATACTGGAGATGGAGGGGACAGAAATAATAATGGAAGGAAGAACTTTGAAGATCGTAGGAGGGACCAAGACGATCAGGGGCGAAACCCCCAGCCTAGAGGACCAGTTATAAACACCATTTATGGAGGGCCGAGACCTCGAGGGCCTGTGATAAACACGATCTTTGGAGGTCCAACTGCTGTTGGATTGTCCAAAAATTCCAGAAAGGCATATACTAGAAAGGTTATGCATATTGTTGGAGAAGCCCCGAAGAGGGCCAGGACAGAAGTAACATTGGCTTTTGATGATTCCGACCTAGAGGGTTTGAAGTTTCCCCATGACGACCCGCTGGTCATAACACCAATAATAGGAAATAGCCCGGTTAAGAGGGTCCTTGTGGATAATGGTGCTTCTGTGGATATCTTGCTCCACGACACCTTTCTAAGGATAGGGTATAACGACTCCCAGTTAACACCAACCGACATGCCGATATATGGATTTGCTGGAGTAGAATGTCATGTGGAAGGGATAATCAAATTGCCAACCACCATAGGTACGGAGCCAAGGCAAGCAACGCAGATGCTGGATTTCGTGGTGGTAAAGGCTAGTTCAACTTATAATGCTATCATGGGGAGAACAGGGATACATGCCTTCAAGGCAGTCCCCTCTTCCTACCATTCAGTCATGAAGTTTCCCACCCGAAACGGGATTGGAGAAGAGAGAGGAGATCAAAAAATGGCTAGAAGCTGTTATGTGGCCTCTTTGAGGGCAGATGGAGTCGGGGGCAGGTTCTTCCTATTGAAGATATGGATGTTCGAGAAAATGACGAGAATAGAGGAAGGCCAGCAGAAGAATCGGTTTCGGTTCCGTTAGACCCCGAGAATCCTGAGAGGACGACTTTCATTGGAGCCACATTAGAGGAGCCCCTTAGAGGGAAGTTAGTGAAATTTTTGCAAGAAAATAGTGATGTGTTTGCATGGTCAGCAGCTGATATGCCAGGCATAGACCCGGAGTTAATTACTCACAAGCTAAACGTAGATCCAAGCCGGAAGACAGTAAAACAAAAGAAAAGAAATTTTGCCCCGGAAAGACAAGAGGCTATAAAGCAGGAAGTGGAAAAGCTCTTAGAGGCTGGTTTCATTGAGGAGATTCAATTTCCGGAGTGGTTAGCAAACCCTGTAATGGTGAAGAAGGCTAATGGAAAGTGGAGGATGTGTATAGACTTCACCGATCTGAATGATGCATGCCCCAAAGACTGTTTTCCGCTGCCTAGAATTGATACTTTGATTGATGCCACCGCTGGACATGAGATGCTGAGTTTCATGGATGGGTTTAGCGGATACAACCAGATCAAAATGCATAAGGATGACATTCCAAAGGTATCATTTATCACTGACTTTGGTGTTTATTGTTATCTTGTTATGACGTTTGGTCTCAAGAATGCAGGAGCCACCTATCAAAGGTTGGTGAATAGAATTTTTAAGGATCTTATTGGTAAGACTATGGAAGTCTATGTTGATGACATGTTAGTCAAGAGTCTGGTAAAGACTGATCATATAGCCCATTTAAGGGAAGCTTTTGAGGTCCTGAGGTACCACAAGATGATGTTGAATCCGACGAAGTGTGCTTTCGGAGTAGGATCTGGAAAATTCTTGGGATTGATGGTCTCGAAGAGGGGAATTGAGGCAAACCCCGATAAAATAAAGGCAATCCTGGACATGGAACCCCCCAAAACTGTCAAGGATGTTCAGAAGCTCACAGGAAGGGTTGCTGCGTTAGGACGATTCATCTCCAAGTCAGGAGACAAGTGCTTGTCATTTTTCAAGTCACTAAAGAACATCAAAGACTTTGTAAGGAGTGAGGAAAATCAGAAGGCATTTGAAGAGTTAAAGAAGTATATGGGTCAGGCCCCGTTGTTGGCCAAGCCAGTTCTGAATGAAGTTTTATTCTTGTACTTGGCTGTTTCAGAGAGCGCCTTGAGCGCCGTGTTGGTTAAGGAGGAACTGAAAGTCCAGAAACCCGTATACTATGTCAGCAAAATTTTGCATGGTGCTGAGTTGAATTATTCAGCCATTGAGAAATTCGCTTTAGCCTTAGTAATGGCTTCAAGAAAGCTGCGTCCTTATTTTCAAGCTCACCAAATTGAAGTGCTAACAAATCAGCCACTGAGAAATATCATTTACAGTCCCAAGGCAAGTGGGAGACTGATTAAGTGGGCAATAGAGTTGGGAGAGTTCGATCTCAAGTATAAGCCACGTACGACCATAAAAGCCCAGGCACTAGCTGACTTCGTGGTGGAATGTACCATACCCAACCAAGAAGTCGGGGGGCAGGAAGATACCATACCTCAAGATAAGGGAGTCGACAATGGGGACAAGGAGAAAGAATATTGGGTTCTCTATTTTGATGGAGCATCAAAAATAAATTCCAGTGGAGCAGGGTTGGTTTTGCAAAGCCCTGATGGATTCTTAATTGAGTATGCCATGAAGCTAGACTTCCCAACCACAAACAATGAGGCAGAGTATGAAGCCCTGATTGCTGGCCTTGGTCTAGATGGGACACTTAGAGTCAAAAACTTAAAGGTCCGTGGAGACTCGAAGCTGATCATATCCCAGGTAAAGGGAGAATTTGAGGCAAGGGATGATACGATGGCTAAGTATGTTCGCCTAGTAAGGGCTGTGATGACCCAATTTAATGAATGCCATGTTGAACACATTCCAAGGGAAGAAAATGCTAAAGCAGATGCGCTATCAAAGTTTGCTTCATCTGAGATTGAAGAAAGTTCAGGAAGTGTGTACTTCCGTGTTTTGAAGACACGAAGCATAAATGTTAAGCTTGTGGCTCCCATAGGTTTGGGGACGTCATGGATTGATCCCATCAAGGCTCACATTCAGACCGGTTGGTTGCCAAGCGATGCAATTGAGGCACGGAAGTTAACTGTTCGAGCACTAAGGTACTCTTTGATATATGGGATTCTATATAAAAGATCTTTCGTGGTTCCTTACTTGAGGTGTCTCAGGCCCGATGAGGCATGCTTAGCTCTTGAGGAAGTGCATGGAGGTATTTGTGGGCAACACTTGGGGGGCAGGGCCTTGGCTCATAAGATAACCCGTTTAGGCTTCTATTGGCCAGAAATGATGGCTGATGCCAAAGAATATGTAAAGAAGTGTGATCGCTGTCAAAAGCATGCACCAGTTGTTAGACAACCCCCCGAGATGCTGACCTCTATCAACTCGCCTATTCCCTTTGCCATGTGGGGGATGGATATTCTAGGGCCTTTTCCTATGGCCACGACACAAAGGAAATTTCTGATTGTAGCCATTGATTATTTCACCAAGTGGATCGAAGCCAAACCCTTGGCCAAAATCACTACTAACTAGGTTGCACAATTCTTGTGGGAAAACATTATGTGCCGATATGGAATTCCCCGTATCCTCGTCACTCACAATGGAACACAATTCAACAATGAGGAATTCAAGAAGTATTGTGAAGAAAATGAAATTGAGTTACGATTCACCTCTGTGGCTCACCCGCAAGCCAATGGCCAAGCAGAGGTAGCAAATCGAATAATCCTGGATGGACTAAAGAAGAGGATTGAGAAGTCAAAAAATAACTGGGTAGATGAGATACTTCCAATATTATGGGCCTACAGGACTACCTGTAGAGTCACGACAGGAGCAACTCCCTTCATGTTGGCATATGGGGCAGAAACAGTAGTTCCAGTAGAGATATCACATTTCTCTCCAAGGATTCAGGCTTTCAATGCAGAAGAAAATGAGGAAGGGCAAAGGTTAGCCCTGGATCTGATCGATGAAGTGCGAGATAGGGCACATGCAAAGATAGTAGAATATCAGAAAAAGGCTTCATTCTACTATAACCTAAGGGTTAAAGAAAGGTATTTTAAATAAGGCGATCTAGTCTTGAGGAAAATAGAAGCATCTGGTGTAGGACAAAAAGGGAAGCTTGCCCCGAATTGGGAAGGGCCGTACAGAGTCAAGAGTGTTCAAGGTAGAGGAACCTACAAGCTAGAGACTATGGATGGTTTTGAAGTCCCGAGAACTTGGCATGCACAAAACCTGAAGGTTTACTATGTGTAGGGCAGCCGGATACGATTCTCACTCGTCAGGATGGCGAGTAGGTTGAAAAGCACCTTGAAGCTTTGCTTGCTTAGGATTTATATGTTTTAGTTTTATTACGAAGTTTATTAAGACTTGTGTAAGGGACGAATCCCAGACAATTTTATGAAATTCATGAGTTCTTCAAAGTATGTTTGTGCCCTAACAAATAAAAATCAAATGCATGGATGCAAGCATAGAAGGTGATAAATGAAATAGATCTGATAGATGTTACAAAAGTTCGATAAATAAAGTCTCGAAAATAAAAAAAAACAAGCCACGCAGGGCTGAAAAAGCTCTAAGGAGCTGAAGTACCCTCGGCATCCATATCATCGTCCTCTCCACTCTCGTTGGATGTCTCTGTCGTCTCGGAGGAGGAGGAAGAGCTGTCATCCTCAGCAGGTCTGGAAGAAGACTCGGGAGGAGGAAGGAGTGGATCCTGAGGAACATGGTCCGAGACAACTACTCGGGTACGAAACCTCTGTAGCAAAGCCTCGTCATCAGGGCAGATATAGTCCGCCGGGTTAATATCAGGACAAGCCTCGTTCACGGTCCCAAGGGTCGTGTCCCAACCAGTCCTAAAAAACCCGGGAAAGACTGAATCATCCCTAATCCTCATGGATTGGGCAAACTCCTCCGAGTCCAGATAGTTGTCTATAGCTTTATCCTTCTCCGCCCGAAGTACCACCAGCTCGGCGTTAGACTCTCCGAGTTCTTCCTCCTTGCGCTTGAGCTTCTTCTCCAGGGTAGCATACTTCTTCTGTTGCCTCCTGAGGGCATTATCGGCCTTATCAGAAGCCCGCTTCCATATTTTGGCTTGCCTCATAGCGCCTTGAAAGTAGGCGTTAGACTGAAACAAAGCAATTAACAAAGTATAAGGCAAGAAAATACTACAAGAACGAAAAATAAGTTCAAAAAAGAGAAGGCATACCGAAGCCAGAGACTGAGCTCCCATGAGTTTAATCCTCTCAAGATCAGGGGTGGCCACCACATCAGTAAAGCCCTTGGGAGTCACGCTATAGTAGGACCAATCCCAAGCATGTTTCGTGGAACCAACCACGGTGTCCCCTCGGCGGAATCCCCAAAGAGGCTGGAAGGCGCCTGTGGCAGTAGCAGTAGGGGCAGCAGCAGTGATAGGAGCACTATGGCCCCCAACTCCTTCGGTTGAAGCCTCCCCCATAGGCTCTTTCTGCTTTCTCAAGAAGATAGGCTCTGTCGCCTTTCCCCGGGTGTCTAGGCCTGCGAGCCGAGCTTTCTTCATCCTAGCTGTCTCCTCAACCAAAGGAACATTGTCCTCGTTAATCTCCTTAGCAGCTGAAACAAAGCAAAGGACAAAATAAGTGATGTTAATAATGCATGAAATGAAGTAAAATTGAGAAGGGAAGAAAAATACCCTGTTGAGAAACAGAGGATAGTCCCACATGAATCAGGGAAAACTCCTCTAAGAGAGTCCAGCTGGTGGTCGTGCCATCATCCTGAGTAAGCCCATTATAAATAATAGTTTCTTCGGGAGTTAAGTGAATGGATTTGAGGGTACCATCACTAACCTTCCCAAAGGAAGATCGAAAAAGTGTGCCCCAGTCACCATTCTCCCAACGTAACCCGACGAAACTATTCCTCCAATTTTGATTATTATCAGGAATAGAGGCGATGTTAAAGATATGTTTGCTTTTGGGCCTTTGCTTGACATAGACCCAGCCGCAGATACTGGAAGAACTATTGTAACACTGAAAGACTTTCCTAAAAACAGCTACAGAAAGAGGAAAGCCCTCCCTAAGACAACAAACCATAAAACATAGAATATTCCTCCAGGCGTTTGGAGGAAGCTGACACGGATTAATTTGTAGATCAGCCAAAAGATGAGGAATAAAAGGATGGAAAGGAAACCTAAGCCCAGCATTAAGGGCATCTGTGTAAATGAACAGAGTGTCGGGTCTCCAGTGGCAAGTACGGTCACCACCAGAGACTGGAACTAATCTAAAAGGAGGAAGGACGTTATAACGAGCATTTAGTTTATTGAAATCTATGTTGTGCCAAGTATTACAATGATTAAAAGAGTCGAGATGTGCAGTGGAGGGATATTCATCCCCCCTAGTGTTAATCATATCAATTAAAGACATATATGAAGAGCGGATCTCGATATCCTTACCTCGTTTTGAAGCCGAGGCTATCTTGGCCGCTCTCTCGGAACTTTTGTCAGCCATTTAGTAAAGACTGGAAAAGAAGGCTGGGAGCTAAGGGAGGAAAGTTGAAAGAGGGAGAAATTTGTAGGATGATTGAAGAAATGAAATGAGAGGTGTGAGGAATCACACTCTCATCCCACCTCTTTATAGCCAAGAAAAAGGGGATTTGGGCCTCAAAAAAGCCCATATGGGCCCAAAAATGGAAGGATCTGGAATGTTCCAGAATATTTTAGAAAAGTCTTAGAAAAGTATGGAAAAATCTGTAATGATATGGAAAATTCCAGAATATTCTGGAAGTCAGGCTTAAGAGTTCAAGCCCAACCCAAGTTTGAATGGGCTTTGGATATTAAAGCATGATAAAGGCCCAGTCCAAGAAAGCCCAGAAAGAGGGCCCAATTAGTTGACAAATAAGGCCCAGATTTAAGAAATGGGCCCTGGATGAAGACCCATTAAGAGGGTGGTCCAAGAAACCCAGGCCCAAATCAAGGACCCAAAAAAGTCCAGCCCAAACATATGGCCCAACTTCAAGGTAAAAGGATATGAAAATAATCATTCCTGACTCATTCGACCAGAAAAAGTGAGGAAATCTTGCTCGAATAACCTGAGATCAAAGTTCTGTCGATTAAGGCTAAAAATTAAGCATAAATCGACCAGAATTTAAACTCATTCGACTAGAAATCAAATGAAAACCCTGGTCGAAACAATCCTGCTCGAAATTGCTTCGACCAAGGCAAGAAAGGTGGCTAATTCGGTCAAAACAAAGAATTCCGACCCAACGTCCTGACCGAAAGTTTCCTGCTCAAAAAAAAAAGAACAAGGGGGTAGGAAAAATCCTGGCCGAAATTCGACCAGGATTTCTGCTCGAAACACTCCTGCTCGAAAAGCTGTCGACCTGGGCAGTAAGAGAAGCTTAATTCGGTCAAAAAGCAAGAATCCTGACCGAAAGGGACGAAAATCCTAGTCGGAAAAAAAAGGAAAGAAGGAAAAATCATGGCCGAAATTCGACCAGGACTCCTGACCGAAAGCATCCTCCTCGAAAATCCTTCGACCAAGGCACAGTAGGGGATAATTCGACCAGGATCCTGGTCGAATGGATTCCTGGTCGAAAATTGTATAAAAAAAGGGAAGAAAAAAGGAAGAAAAAATCCTGGAAAATTACAAAAAATCAGGTAAATCCCTTAATAATAATTCCAGAAAATTAGGGAAAAATCCTAGAAATTAAGGATAAATCCCAGAAAATTCGGGAAAAATCCAGGAAATTAAGGATAAAATCCCAGAAAATTAGGGAAAAAAAAATCCAGAAATAAAGGATTAAATCCCATAAAATTAAGGATAGAAAATCCAGAAAATAAGGATAATCCCAGAAAATTAGGAAAAACCAGAAATTAAGGATAAATCACACAATTAATGGAAAATCCAGAAAATTTAGGAAAAAAAAATATCCAGAAATTAAGGATAATCCCAGAAAATTAGGGAAAAAATCCAGAAATTAAGATAAATCCCAGAAAATTAGGAAAAATCCAGAAATTAAGAAAATTAAGGATACAATCCAGAAATTAGGAAAATCCCGAAATTAAGGATAAATCCCAGAAAATTAGGGAAAAATCCAGAAATTAAGAAAATTAAGGATAAAATCCAGAAAATTAGGATAAATCCCAGAAATTAAGGGAAAAATCCAGAAAATTAGGGAAAATCCCGAAAAATTAGGGAAAAATTCCTGGAAATTAAGATAATTTCTGAATAAAAGGAAGATTCATTGTAAATGTGTAGGTCGCTCCACACTTTACGCAAAAAACGAAACCCTGAAAGGGAACGAATAGATTTAACTTCTGCGAACCTGATCAATGTTTCCCAAAAGTTGGGGGCAAATGATAGGGATAAATAAGTCCTGATTTTATAATTAATGGACTGCTAGGCCCAATAAGAAAATGTATGATATTCAGACCAGAAAGGTTAAGCCTGATGGACCAGATCAGGCCTGGTGGAATAAAAAAGGCCCAAAAGCCCTGATTATTAATTAATTTCGTAATTAATTAATAAGGAAAAATCAGCTATTGAGAAGAGTCTCGATAAGGATATAAATCCTTATAGATTAGCCTCAAGGGGACCTAAAAGGATAAGGAATCAGCTTCCTACTTCCTAGGACTCCTAAGTCTATCCTAATTCAGAGGCTTGTCCACCAAGTCTCCTATACCAAGTCCAATTCAAGGACTCCCTACATCTATATAAGGGGCCTCACCCACAAATCAATACTACAGTTTTTTGACTTGATCCTTGGCAATCAGCAAGGTACGTAGGCATCTTGTTAAGGCAGATTGAGTCACGAAACACAAGAGCAGTCAAATCGAGCCTCGAAGCTCACGTTCCTTAGTATTAAATACAGCAATTATATATATTAGTTTTTAATCCATAACAGTATTTTTTTCCTATATTTTACTTTGGATCCCTTACTATTTTCAACGCCATAAATTGCATCATTTTCGTTAATTTTGTTAAACTTTTCAGGGGCATTTTACGAAATTAAAATATTAAATTATTTTTAGATGTTTATTTAAGGTTTTTGCCCCTCTAAATGATACATTCCGTAAAAATTTAAAGAACGAAAGTTATAAGGAATAAAAAGATTTTCTCGAAATAAAAAGGTTTAAAATTGAAATATTTTTTTATAGTTCTTTTTAATAAACTTATTAAGTATATATTTTATTTAATTTTGGTTTCATAAATTTTTTGATAATTTTTTAATGTTATTATTTAGAAAAGATTTTTTCGTTCTCTACAACTTTCGTTCTTTAATTTTTTCGAAAAGTATTATTGGGAGGATCAAAAAACTTAAATAATAATCTAATTATAATTAAATATTTTAATTTCCAAAAATACTCTTGAGAATTTTAACAAATTTAACGAAAAAGGTGTAACTTATCGCGTCGGAAAATAATAAGAGAATGCAAAATACAGTTAAATAAAATATATATAAAAAATATATTTTGGGCAAACCATAAAAATGTATTTTGCAAATAACTCTTAAGATTATTGCAAAAGAATTCATCATAGAGTTGAGGGGCTGAAAAAACATAGTTAAAGTTAAACTCTAGGTGATGTGTGGATCATGGAATATCTAATAGAATAAGGTTTTAATACAAAAAATATATTGAAACCTCATTCTCATTCATGATAACCGGGTAGATATCCGATGATCCAAACTGCCCCCTAATCCCGCTGGTAGAGGACCTAGAAGGCATAAAGGGTATCTCAAATAATATTCCGGCTCAAACAAATGTGTAAATCAAGACTATCAAACTTTGTGCGAGAAATTTTATGTAATTTATGATTTGAAATAAATAATTTTTTACACTTTTTTCTGTTTTTTTATTATAAATATTTAATTTTTATGTACACAATTCTAAATATTTTGACCGTATAATTAGAATAAATTTTTTTTTTGTAAATAAAAATATATAACTAAAATTTTAATTTACAAAAAAAATTTAAAAATATATTATTTTATCTACACGGTCAAATGAATTAGAATTGTGTGCAAGAAAAAAAAACGACATATAAAAAATCAGAGGGAGTAAGTGATAATTAGATAAATATTTATAAGTTATATAAGTTTTAGATAATTTTACTTATAAGTCAAAAAATTATTTAAATAATTTCAATATTTGTTTTTAAAATATAATTATTTTAATTTGTGAATTTTAAATTAGAAAAAAAATTACAAACGTATATTTTAAAATAAAAGTTAATAAAATAACGAAAAAAATAAAGTAAGTTGAGAAAAATACGTGATTACTAACATTTTATTAGTTATATATTTGACTTATAAGTTAAACGGACAAATACTATTAAATAAATATTTACAAGTTATTAAGATAATAAACTGCTTATAAACACTTGGCCAAACAGGCCCTTAATTCAAAATGTCTGACTTGCTTAACCTGAATAGTTTGAGAATAATTTAACTTAATTTTTTTTCCGACACGTAATTGAACTTAGTTTCTACGTTTATGACAAACCCAACGCGAAGACAAAGGGGAAAAGACCTCAAGTCTTCTCTATATATTTTAACTCTCAAAAATGCCCCTGTCTGTCTCTGCTGAAATTGCCACCTCCTCCTAGCAATCAGGATTCAGGACCTAGTCTATGTGCCGGCGTGTTATTTGAAATTGTTCTAACCGTTTTAATTGAGTCAGCTCCTTTCATTTTTTAAAGAGTTGCTACCTCGGCTCTAGTTAATTTTTTATACTTAATAAGTATTTATAAATACTAGCTTAAAACCCGTGCGGTGCACAGATCGCACAGATCTTTTTTAATATTATATATATATATTATATTTTATATATTTTGAATTCAAAAATATTACAATAAATTGTATGTTATGTAATATTTACTGGATTTTTTTAAAAATATTTAATTAAAAAAATATTTACTCAGTTTTGTTGTACAAATTATTAAATATTGACTACTAAAAACGTAAAAGAGAAATGTTAAAATATGAGTTAAGAGACTTTTAATTGGTTAAATGTGGGAGAAAGAAAACTAAAATAAAATACTGAGATTTAACGTTTTAAACTATAATATCAATTTATATTTCAAAATAAACGGAACCTAAATAATTATAATAAATAAATTAAATAAAACTAGAAGATAACCGTTTATGTTATAAAAATTACAAACTTCGAGAAAAAAATTAAAATTGAAAAAATTTGGAGCGCGCGTAGCGCGGGCAAGAAGTCCCTAATTTTTTAAAGAGTTGCTACTTCTGTTCTAGTTAATTTTTTATACTTAATATGTATTTTATAAATACTAGCTTAAAATCCATGCGGTGCACGGATCACATGGATCTTTTTTAATATTATATATATATATTATATATTTTATATATTTTGAATTCAATTCTTAATTTTGTTTATTTAAACTTTAAATGATATGATTTCATGATAATTATATTAATAGACATATATGTTGAAAACTTTTTACAACATTTACACTTATTTAAAGTGATAGCATTAATAAGGGCGGAATATTATTATAACGAAATTATTATTTTATTGAGAGTAAAAGTATAATGTCTCCCTTATGTTGGGACCTTAAAAATTATTATTTAATCGATTAATTATAACTCTATAAAAAATATTTGAAAAATATAATATTACTAATTGAAGATATAGTTTTATTGATAATTTTAAGTGTATTTTTAAAAAAATAATATTTACATTTATTTAAAATTTGATTTTTTAGTTCACATCAATATGCTACGAATTTTTGCTTAGTCTAATATTAATTTGATTTATCTCGGATCAGTGATTTACATTATTTTATTTTAGCCCGATGCCCAATACATCGACCAAATCAAACTCATTATTTTTTAGTTTAATTTTAATTTTTTTAAATTCTGGATCAATAAGATAATTTTATTTTAGACTGAATAATTACTATATATGATTTTATTTTTGTTGGTCGAATTATTTTTTATTTTAGTTTTGTG
The DNA here is from genome assembly GCF_009905375.1 of Apium graveolens. Taxonomy (NCBI): domain Eukaryota; kingdom Viridiplantae; phylum Streptophyta; class Magnoliopsida; order Apiales; family Apiaceae; genus Apium; species Apium graveolens. The sequence goes on along the minus strand of NC_133649.1, from coordinate 291,200,011 downwards.
TTAGTTTAAATCAATTGTATACGTATTTTTTTATCGTATATATATTTTATTTATCCAAGTTCATTAGTATAATTTTTAGGAGGATTGATAGTATTATTATTTTATCTTAACCCGAGTCACATGATATTTTTTACTAAATCTTAATAATTATATTTAGTTTGCTTAAATTTAATTTAACCCGAAGTAACAAATTAGAATAATATAGAACTCGATATGAATTAAAATATAAATTGGTAGAAGAAGTTGAATTTAATATAAATTATAATGATATAGAGTTTGATATAAAATAGAATTGAAATTGGTAAAACAATTGAGGAATTTGACTTCACTATCAATTAGAATTAGAATTGATCGACCCAATAATTAGAATTAGAATAATTAAGAAAAGATAATTAAGTTATTTCATCAAGTACCGACCGACCGACTACCAAACTTTTAATGTTTCGTCTATTATAATATAGTATAGATAAATGCATTTATAAGTCATGATTTTTTATAGAAAGTAGCTTTATAACTCGTATAATATGCGGGCTACTCTAAATTATGTAATTAAAAAAAATTATTGTGATTATTCATTGAGGTATATTTGAAATAGTGCATTCGTAAAAAATGATAAATTACGTTTTTTTATCATATGGAACCCGCAACCGCTAATCTTCGGTGTGAACTTGGTAAACCCCACGACCTCACACAATAGCCTGCAATCACGTGAACCAAGATAAATCGCACTTAAGACACATGTTTTAGTTTAGTATACATTTTTTGCCACTTCATAATTAAATGATACTATCCTAAAACCAGTACGATGCACAGATTATTTTTAATATTACATATTTTTTAGAATTTCATTTGAAGTAAAAATTTAAGTTATGAAACCTATTTATTTGAAATTTAATAATATGATTTGATAATACTTATTAATATATATATAGGTGTATAAGTTGGTGATACTACAATTTTAAAGAATAATGTAATACTTGAAATTTATATTTTATTAATATTTATAGGTGTGTTTACGAAAAATTATTATATTTATTTAAAAGAGGTGAGATCAATAGTATACGAATTGTCATTAGTCTGTTAACCGACAAAATTCAACTAACTACATTCAGATTTATGTTAGTTTAATATGTTTAAACCCGAATCAATAGTAAAATATTATGTGTCAATGACAAAAAAATTATGTTAGGTTGAGGCCCGTTATATCAACCAAATTCAGCTAATTATACTTACTACTTTGTTTAATTTTATTTTAGCTCGGGGTGATTATTATTTTATTTTATAACGAATGGATAATATGTATTATTTTATTTTAGTTTGATGACATTATATCGACCCCACGAATTTCCTTTCAATTTTTTTTGTTATAGTCGAGTCAAATAATATAATATTTTTAACGGGATTAATAATATTTATTATTTTATTTTAGCTCGATTCTTCAAATCCAATTAACTCTATGTAGTTTTTTTAATTTTTTATTTAAAATTGGATCAATAAATATAATTTTGTTTAGCCCGGTCTGGTGAATTTTTATATATTATTTGTTTTAACGAAAATCATTAGATATATTATAATTTTGTTATGAATATTATCTATTTATGGAAGTTTTTTTATTTTAAATATTACTATAATTACGGTGACCAGACTGACTACCAACCAAAATTTCATTGTTTCGTCTTTGATATAATAGTATAGATTTGTAATATGTTAATGCTTAGAAAGTAAAATAAATATAATGATTATGTGTCTGATATATAACAATCACTCTTGTTATGGATTAAAAACTGATATATATAATTGATGTATTTATTACTAAGGAACGTGAGCTTCAAGGCTCAATTTGACTGCTCTTGTCTCGTGACTCAATCTGCCTTAACAAGATGCCTACGTACCTTGCTGATTGCCAATGATCAAGTCAAAAACGTAGTTCTGATTTATGGGGTGAGGCCCCTTATATAGATGTGAGAGTTCTTGAATTGGACTGGTATAGGAGACTTGGTGGTCAAGTCTCTGAATTAGGATGGACTTAGGAGTCCTAGGAAGTAGGAAGCTGATTCCTTATCCTATGAGGTTCCTTGGAGGCCAATCTACAAGGATTTATATCCCCACTAGGACTTATCTTAATAGCTGTTTTTCTCCCTTATTAATTAATTATGAAATTAATTAATAATCAGGGTTTTGGGCCTTCTTTGTTCCATTAGGCCTGATATGGTCCAGCAGGCCTGATCAATGTGGTAACCTTTCTGGTCTGAATATCATACATCTTCTTATTGGGCCTAGCAGCCCACACCTTGTACAATCAATGCAATATTTAATTATATAATCATGATTTATTATCCCTGTCATTTGCCCCCCAACTTTTGGGAAACATTGATTAGGTTTCGCAGAAGTTAAGTCTATTCATCCCTTACAGGGTTTCGTTTTTGCGTAAAGTGTGAACGACCTACACGTTTACAACGATTTTTCCTTTTATTTAGGAATTATCTAATTTCCAGGAATTTTTTCCTTAATTCCGGGATTTATCCTTAATTTCAAGATTTTTTCCCTTAATTTCTGGGATTTATCCTTAATTTCTGGATTTCCCCTTAATTTCTGGGATTTATCCTTATTTTTCTGGATTTTTCCCTTATTTTCTAGGATTTATCCTTATTTTCTGGATTTTTCCCTTAATTTCTGGGATTTATCCTTATTTTCTGGATTTATTCCTTATTTCTGAAATATATTTCAAAAATATTTTAAGGAATTTCTCCTCAATTTTTGTAATTTTTCAGGAATTTTTCTTTCTTTTTCTTCCCTCTTTTCCTTTTTTTCTTTCTTTTCTCTCTTTTTTTTATACAGATTTCGACCAGGAATCCTATTCGACCAGGATCCTGGTCGAATTAACCTTCATTCAGCCCTTGGTCGAAGGCTTTTCGAGGAGGATGTGTTCGAGAAAGAATCCTGGTCGAAATTCGGCCAGGATTTTTTCCTATATTTTTTTTATTTTTATTTCGAGCAGGATTTTTTTTTTCGACTAGGATTTTCTTCCCTTTCGGTCAGGATTCCTGCTTTTTGACCGAATTAACCATCTTTTGTTGCCCAGGTCGATGAAAATTCGGGTAGGGCTCGTTCGACCAGGATTTTTCCCTTGGTTTCTAGTCGACAAGGTTTTCAGGTATAGTGTTCTCGATCAGAGTCCTGACCCTTTCGGTCAGGAATTAATATTTTGACCGAATTAAGCTTTCTCCCAGCATTGGTCGACGCCCTTTGGACCACAACTCATTCGAGGAGAAATACAGCTCGTGCCTTGATCGAATTGGGGTCAAAAATATGTTAATTTTTGTGAATGCATATATTTACTTTGGGCCATACGTCTGGGCTAGACTCTTTTGGGTCCTTGATTTGGGCCTGGATTTTCTTGGGCCAACTTCTTAGTGGGTCTTAATCCTGGGCCCATTTCTTAAATATGGGTTTTGTTGTCAAATAATTGGGCCCCCTTTTTTGGGCTGGTTTATTGGGCTATCCTTTGGGCCCATTGTTTTCAACTGGGCTTTGGCTCACGGGTCTATTTTAACCCTATTCCAACATATTGAGCCCTTATCCATGGGCCTTTTTGCCCGGGCTTTTGTATTTGTGAGCCCAAATTCCAAATTCTTCTAGGATTGTTCTGGATTCTTCCAGAATCTTAAAAAAACTAAAGTTTTTTCTCTTGAATTTTCCAGGAATTTCCTGGATAATTCCAGAAGCTTCTTATTTTTGGGCCTGAATGGGCTTTTTTAGGCCCAATTTCCTCTTTTTCCTCTATATAAAGGTGGGGGGGGGAGTGTGTTTTCACTCACACTCTTCATTCTTCATTTCATTCATTTCTAAAATTCTCTCCAACTTCCCTCCTCTCTCAACTTTCCTCCTTAGTTTCCAGCCTCCTCCTTTCAAAGTTTCCAGGCTTTTCCCAGCTTTACTAATGGCTGACAAGAGTTCCGAGCTGAGGGCTGGCCAAGATAGCCTCGGCTTCACAACGAGGTAAGGATATCGAGATCCGTTCTTCGTATATGTCTTTAAGCGATATGATTAACACTAGGGGGGGATGAATATCCCTCTACTGCACATCTCGATTCTTTAATCATTGTAATACTTGGCACAACATAGATTTCGATAAACTAAATGCACGTTATATGTCCTTCCTCCTCTTAGATAGTTCCAGTTTCTGGTGGTGACCGTTTTACTTGCCACTGGGCTTAGGTTTCCTTTCCATCATTTCATTCCTCATCTTTTAGCTGATTTACAAATTACCCATGTCAGCTTTCCTCCAAACGCTTGGAGGAACATTTATATTTTATGGTCTGCTGCCTTAGGGAAGGTTTTCCCCTTTCTGTAGATGTTTTTAGGAAGGTCTTTCAGTGCTATAATAGCTCTTCCAGATCTGTGGGTGGGTCTATGTTAAGCAAATGCCCAAAAGCAAACATATCTTAACAGCGCCTCCATTCCTGATAACAATCAAAATTGGAGGAATAGTTTTGTTGGTTACGTTGGGAGAATGGCGACTGGGGCACACTCTTCCGATCTTCCTTCGGGAAGGTTAGTGTGGTAGCCTCAAATCCATTCACTTAACTCCCGAGGAAACTATTATTTATAATGGGCTTACTCAGGACGACGACACTACTACCAGCTGGACTCTCTTAGAGGAGTTCTCCCTCATTCACGTGGGACTATCCTCTGTTTCTCAACAGAGTATTTTTTTCCTTCTCAACTTTATTTCATTTCATGCATTATTAACACCACTTATTTTGTTTTTTGCCTTATTTTGCAGCTGCTAAGGAGATCAACGAGGACAATGTACCTCCCGTTGAAGAGACTGCTAGGATGAAAAAAGCTTGCCTTGCAGGCCTGGACACCCGAGGAAAGGCCACGAAGCCTAGCTTCTTGAGAAAACACAAGGAGCGTGTGGGGGAGGCTTCAACTGAGGGAGCTGAGGGCCATAGTGCTCCTATCACTGCTGCTGCCCCTGCTGCTGCTGCTGCTACAGGCGCCTTCCAGCCTCTCTGGGGATTCCGCCGGGGGATACCGTGGTTGGATCCACGAAGCATGCTTGGGATTGGTCCTATCATGGCGTGACTCCCAAGGATTTTACTGACGTGGAGGCCACCCTGACCTTGAGAGGATAAAGCTCATTGGAGCTCAGTCTCCGGCTTCGGTATGCCTCTTCTTTTTGAACTTATCTTTCTTACTTGTAGCATTCTCTTGCCTTATACTTTGTTAATGCTTTATTTAGTCTAACGTCTATTTCAAGGCACTGTGAGGCAAGCCGAGTCATGGAAGCGGGCTTCCGATAAGGCCAAAAATGCCTCAGGAGGCAACAGAAGAAGTATGCTACTCTGGAGAAGAAGTTCAAACGCAAGGAGGAAGAACTCGGGGAGTCTAACGCCGAACTGGTGGTACTTCAGGCGGAGAAGGACAAAGCTATAGATAACTACCTGGACTCGGAGGAGTTTGCCCAGTCCATGAGGATTAGGAATGACTCAGTCTTTCCCGGGTTTTTTAGGACTGGTTGGGACACGACCCTTGGGACCGTGAACGAGGCTTGTCCTGATATTAACCCAGCGGATTATGTCTACCCTGATGACGAGGCTTGCTACAGAGGTTTCGTACCCGAGTAGTTGTCTCGGATC